>NW_026586589.1:1574435-1580019 GCF_907164565.1 Psammomys obesus
CACACACACACACACACACACACACACACACACACACACACACACACGGAGATTTGAACTCAGATTCCCAGAACCCATGCGAAATCCAGGCACAGCTATGTCCACCAGCAATCTCAGCAATGGGTGGAGGAAGGATGGTGACAGAAACAGGCCTCCCGCAGGAGCTTGCTGCCAGGCAGCCTAGCCTAACTGGTGGGTTTCAAGTTCAGTGACAGACTGTCTCAAGAAATAAGGTGGAGAGCCACCGAGAAAGACCACATAAGACTCACTTACATGGGCTCACACACATACCTCCCACACAAACATACATACACATACGGACATGAACATGTGTGTGTGTGTGTGTGTGTGTGTGCACGCTCATGTGCGTGACTGCATGGGCAGGGCTAATTGATGAAGGGCTAGATTTGGTGTTACTTCATCACCAGGCAGATGCTGTGAGGAAGAAGTCTGGAAACTACACTAGTAGGATTCCTTCTGTAGAAGAAGAATACAGCAGGACCCACAGTGTCCACAAGCCTTCATCCTGTCATCCATCCTCCCAGTTGCACCCACATTTTTTTCTTTTGCCCTAAGAGGAGATCTCACTGCTAACCAATCCCCTTCTCCTCTATCTGGGCTTCATTTACTCAATCATGATTGATCTACCTTTCCTGGCCATGGACGTTGGATTAGGGCTGGATTCTTGAACCAATCAGCTCTCATGCTTCCCTGAGTATAGCTGTTGATGCGAGTGGCATGGGACCCTGTTTAGAGCAGTGAAGAATGGAGAGGGAAACCAAGTCAACCCTCTTCCTCTGGGCCAGATTACACAGTGTGGATCTTGATATTGTACCCATTCACTGTGTATGTGCGAGGAGGGGATCAGTTCAGGACGATGCTGGGCCAGGCAAGCAGAATGAAGAGACAGTCTGGAGTATCGGCTCTGGGTGCTCGTAGCATCTTCAGCCTTTCTGGGGGTACACACAGAGAATACTCTTCAGTGTCTTGAGTCAGCTCAGCTGCATTTCCCACCGCACACTGCTAAAAGCATCTTCCTGCGGCATCCAGCCAGAAGGTGTTTTCCATAAGGAGAAGTCAACTAAGGAGGGCAGGAGACATGAAACAAAATAGTAAAATAATGGGATCCGGGAGCCAATGTCTGCAGAGGAGGCTCTGGGGAGTGAGCCATGACTCTGGCAGGTAAGGCTTACACAGGTAGAATTGCCAAGGTCAGCTTTGGGCCATTAGCCAACCGTATCTCCATGCATGTTTGTGTCTGTGTTTACTTTCAGTCTTAAAGGCATGGAGCTAGCCTTTACACAGATACATGCATTGGCACATGAACATTTTTATTTGTAGAAAATAAAGCAAACATAAAAACACACTCTATCCACAATTCTGTCACTTAATATATCAAAACTACATTTGCTCAACCATGGCCAATTTACCTTTCTTTGCTTTAGTGCATGGCTGATTGTCATTGTTTATTCTGTGTATGTGTGTGTGTGTATACGTGTGTGTGTGTGTATACGTGTGTGTGTGTGTGTGTGTGTGTGTGTGTGTGTGTGTAAGGTGGGTGTGCCGGCAGAGGGTGTCCTCTGTCACTCTCTACCTTGTTCTTTTGAGGCCAGGTATCTTGTGGAAACTGATGTTTGTGTTTTTTTCATCGAGGCTGGCAGCTAATAAGCCAAGGTTCTGTCTCTCCTCCTTCAGTGCTGGAGTTACATGTGTGAGAGACCATGTCTGGTGTTTACATGGCTTCTGGGATCTGAACTCTAGCCCATGCCTTCATGGCAAGTACTTGTAACAGATGAGCCTCCTCTCCAGCTTCTGTGGCTAATTATTGTCTGTGTACATATTATTTTCACCTTTTCCAATGGGCATATAAGCTTATGCATGTTCTACACATGTGTACATGCATGAGAGAGAGAGAGAGAGAGAGAGAGAGAGAGAGACTCACTCATGCATGCTCTCCCTTACTTGGTAAGCAGAGTTACAATTATGCTTTACAAATGGGTCTCTCTCTGGTGTCCATGTGATGGTGTGAAGCACGTTCGCTATGAGGTAAGTGCCCCTTAGTATCAGGACAATGGAACAACTCTGAGCCTTTCTCTAAATTTTCCTGGCCAATGCATAACCATATGAGATAGAAATGGGGAGTAGATAAACCGGATTGAGGGGTTAAAAAAAAAAGAATGGGAACAGGGATGTGAAAAAAATCAGGTAAATATTTAAGTAATACAATCTCTATTTTAGGTGTTGGAATTGAGAGCCAAGTGCAGAATGTTAAAGGGGACATTTTCAGAGCTTGGGAGAGGTTTGATATATAGTGTATAATTAAGAGGCAGGGGAGAGTGCCATTTTTTATATCCCCCACTTGTCACTTGTGCAGATTTGATTTTGAATATGGTTTCTGAGGTTACAAGGGTAATTAATCGTGTGGACTCCTCCAGGGGATATCAGTCACCCATGTCACCCTCTGAATTGACAGAGCCTGAGAAGGAACAGATGAAGGGAAACACAAGGCTCTTGAATACTCTCTTAACAGGGGTGAATTGTGTACCTACTATGTGCTGAGGACTTTGCTGCTCACATCGGAAAAGACAGCGGAATGGAAGGCATTGTAAGGAACCTCACGTAGCCTGTAGGGGACAGAGTAGACAGAAGCCCAGGCTAAGCTACACTGAGACAGACCTTTGGTTTTAAATCAGGACAGAACGTCTAACTCATCTTCCTCACATGCGTGGAACTCACCTATAATTCTTAATTTTCTTACGTTGTCCTATATCATTTTTTGCTATGACTGAAAGTTCACTTAAGAAGGCTAAAAGGTCAAAAGAAAAATTTCAGCATCAAGTTAGACGCCTTCATATACTCCGGTGCATTACTGCTTCATCTTTTCTCTTGGGTGACTTGTGCAATATCATTAAACACGTATTTGCTTAGTCTTTGAATCTGTTGCTGAACCTGAGCAGGAGTCAGTCTTTTCCTGGGCACTTGTGGCATTTGATGAAATAGCTGCTTCCATGATGAGCAGGGACTCCAGAATGAAGCATGCGGAGCTTTATCCAGGAAGTTCAAATCGTTTGTATATGGCTTCTCTCTTGACAAGGTGAACAGATACAGCAGGCCAGCTGGCTGAGGGTATCCCTTCTCCTTGGCCTTCTGATGAGCTGGGGCTGTTAACCCTGTATCCTCAAGTCTTCAGATTCTTGGTGTTTAACATTTTGAAGTATCTGTTGGTTAAAGTGACTCAAAAAGTAAGGCTGTGTGCTTTAGTTAGTTACACCTGGATATAAATTTCTCACTTCTTAGGCGTGTTCCTAAAACTTCCTGATACCCAGTTTTCTCATCAGGAGAGAGTCTTTTTTAATTGCCTCTATATCCCTCTTCCCCTACCCTCTCCTCCTTTCCCCTCTTCTACCCGTTCCCCTCCCTTCATTCGCCCTTTTTCCTTGAATTACTTTCTGATCTTGCCATATTGAGACATTTTTGTTTTCATGCCTTGGTGGCTATGTCCTCTTTATCCACTGAGGTACTGAGGTCTGACATACGATTTTTAATATTTAGACAGAGAATCTTTAGTATGCTCAGACCAATTCTTTCTATTCTAGTCTATTCTTTCTTAAACGGGAGGTTGATCATGAGGCAGATCATGGCTGCCCTCCTCCCTAGATAAGAAGAACATTCTGTTTAGCCACTGCTATGGCAATTTCCCCCAAGTGCCTGGGGATGAGAAAGGTTCAGCAGCTGTAAGACTCAATGAGGTTAGGGCAACAGGTGAAATTGTGCTTTCTGGGGAAGGCAGAATAGCAGGGCCAGCTGGGCCTGTGTAGTACAGACCTTTCTGTCCACTTTGTTGTTGTTTAGAGAAGCATCTCAGAGCTTTGGTGGTCCACGGGTGCCTCAGTGGATACAGATAACGGACACTGGAGAGGGTAGCCTGCAGGTTGCCGTTAACTGGAAGATGGCGCCCCTTGGCTCCAGTCAGTTGTGGCAATGGAAAATTTGGATTAGGCCTTGCCAGTATTTTCTGTGTCCAAGAGAATATGTGAATTCAGCCTACTGGTTGGAAATTTCATTATTTGAAATACTGGTTAAGTTTTAACATTATTCTTTTGCACAGACCCAGTGAAACCTTAGTGTAGGCCACTTGTTATAGTCAAGGATCATCTGTAGATTCCATTAGTCTTTACAGTCTAGGAGTCTGCATTCATTCCTCTCCACATCTCAGAGATGTTCACCCGGCCCTTCCCCAGACCTTCACAATTCTCTCACTACTTAAATGAGTCCAGTTGCTGTCAGGAGAGACTAAAAGATCACCACCTTACAGGTGTCCTGTGGCAGGTCAGGTGAACTGTGACCTTGCAAACAACAACAAGGATAACTGTGGGTCATGATTTATTAGTCCCAGCGGCAAGCTCCTGCTGGTACTGCATGTTCTTACTGAGGCTCTAACTAGCGCCTTTCATGTGGGCTAGCTTGTTTAATCCTCAAGACCAAGTGATGACCAAAGCCATATATTACTTCCACTTTATGGAAGTTCTGTGAGGTTCTGTAGTAGCTCAAGGGTGTGCAATTGATAGGGACAGAGCCAGACTTTGTCGTTCGAGTCTTTATGAGTCTGCAGAGGGGTTATTACTCCCTCTTACTCCCTAGACTTTCACACACGCCTCGTTGGACTGGGTCTTGATCATAGTAGGTGCCCTATCATTACCACTCTTGGTAATCATACTCTTGGGTTGGCTCTTCTCCAGTGGGTCAATTTAGCCCAGTACAAGCAGTTTTTTTTTTTTTAAAGCTGATAATGAGACTTCTTAAACCCAGATTTTCACGACTGAGTTTATTTTGGTGTAATACAAAAATAATGCAAATATTTACTAATTTTTCCTTTATTAAACCACATAATACACAGGGGCACATTTCTTAGAGATGATAAATCATTTCCTTCACAAAGGGATCTTGTGGAGAAAGAAATGCTGCACATCTAGAAATTATATGCTATTCTATAATTGTACGAATCAAACACGTGTATTATTTGTAATTACATTGGTAATATATGTAATTACACGAGAAAACAATTACACCAAACTGCATTCCAAGAGAACATGAATCAAGATTTTTTTTTTCTATTTTCTTTTGGTTATTCTGCAGCATTAATTTGTCTCACAGAAGTAAGAATTTTGCACAGACCTTTAAAAAATGTCCCAGACCAATCTTGGGCGCTTTAATGATATCTCGATCAGACAGTGCTGATGTTCTGCAATTTTGGAGGTGAGAGTGAAGCCTATCTTATTTCTTCACTTTCACTGACTTATTTTTCTTGCTTGCCAAAAAACAAAACAAACAAACAAACAACCCCCAAACAACAACAACAAAACCAAACTGCAGCAGGCAGCACTGAGTGCGGTAACTGCCCCTGCAGAGTGGTTCTGCTGTGGGTAACTTAAAAAAAAGCTGACATACCCTTTATGGCTTCTGCAAAAATAACCAACATGGCTTGGGGGTAGTGCTCATGAGTCTATGAGTAATAACACATGTGCCTTCCATTTGTCCTTCCTTCCTTCCTTCCTTCCTTCCTTCCTTCCTTCCTTCCTTCCTT
>NW_026586589.1:1580029-1629118 GCF_907164565.1 Psammomys obesus
CTTCCTTCCTTCCTTCCTTCCTTCCTTCCTTCCTTCCTTCCTTCCTTTTTTTCTTTCCTTCTTTCTTTCTATTTTCCTTCCTTCTCCCCCTTCATCATCATCGTCATCTTTTTAAAAAATAATTGTACATTTATTTATTCGTTGTAGGTGTGTGTGTGTGTGTGTGTTTGGGTACACAGATGCTATGGTGTGTGTGTGGAGATCAGAGAATAGCTTGAGGAAAGTTTTTTTCTCTCCTTCCGCCATGTGGGTTCCAGGAATAAAACTCAAATTGTCAGGCTTGGTGGCAAGTGCTCTTACCTACTGAAGAGTCTTGCTGGTCTATGATCTTCTTTTGTTGTTTTTTGTTAAGACATGGTCTCACTATATAGCCCAGGCTAGCCTTGAACTCATGATCCTCTGCCTCAGCCTCTCTATGGGGATTTGTCACCATCACCAGCCACGGGACACATGTTCTCTTAGAGGACTAAGGGATTAAGTGCAGGGGAATAGTAAGGGTCATGGCAGCAGGAAGGACAGCAGAGGCTTCTGGGAAAGACAGTGCTGGACCTGTAGAAGCTACAGCAGAAGGAGGTACTGGTCACCGTGGGCTCTTGCCACTAATTTGGTGCTGTGTTAGCAATGCACCTGAGAGCTACTGTATTCCAAGGGAGCTTTGATGGACATAGGCATGGTGTGGCCGCTTGAAGGCAACACTCCTTGGCTCCATCCAGCTGTTGCCCTAAAGGGTCTTGAGCCTGGTCTTGCCACTGGTTCTCACTCTCAAGAGGCCGTGTCATTCCACCCTTTAATGAGAGAATACAAGTCAGCGACCTCAGGAGAAGATTGTCATTTGATTCCTTCATTTATCAGCCATGTGTGGAGCACCTGCAGTTTGCGTCTGTTGCCATGCTGGGCCTTGGGGTGATCATGGAGATGGTAAAATATGGTGGCCAAGAGACTGATGGACAAAAGGGCCAAGAAGCATCTGACAAGAAGCAGGGGAATCCAGATGACCTTGAAGGGTATGGTAGAAATGATCTAGGTGGGAATGGGGTGTCATCCACAAAGTGAGGGATCCGTGAATGAGATGTCTTCTAGGACATGTGTGTTCAGTGGTGCTGGGGGGGGGGGGAGGAAGGCGTGGATATATTAAGCATGGAGGCAGACCCTACCCTCCCAGCCTGCGGTGTGACAAATATCCGTGATCTGCACTTTCAGATGGTGTTTGGGAATCGATCGCACTCGCTGGAGCCACCAAAGACAACCCTTTGCTGCAAGACACTTTTTTTTTTCTTTTACACGTCTTCTATGCATAGTGTGCAAGGATGTATGTATGCTTGCATGCTGTTTATATGTGTGTGTTGGTGTACATGCATATATGCAGAGGCCCGAGGCTGACACTGGAAGTCTTCCTTGAGCGCTCGTCACCATATTCATTGAGACAGAGTTTGTCTGCGTTCTGAGTGCTGGCATTCCTGGCCAGCTGTCACACACACTTGTCACGCACATGGAATCTGGGGACTTGTACTTAGGTTCTCACTCTTGCCCAGCAAGTACATTACCCGCTCAGCCATAGCCATTGCCTCGGGGCCTTCGATGAGATGTTTTGTAGATGTAACCACTTCTTACGGACGTGAAATTGCTCCTGTCGTCCACCATGCCAGGAAGTGCCTTGCTGGTCAAAGTTTATATGTCTCTGTGGCTGAAGACGAGAGTGTTGCTCCTAAGCTCTCACTGTCTGAAGGAGTATCTCCTACAGACCTCTTGGAGGTCCCTTCACAAACTGAGGAAGGCAATGGGTTTGTCCTTGGAAGCAGCTTTAGTGGACAACTGGCAACTCTGGGCTCCTGCAGGCCCACCATAGAGACAGAGGCTCCAGGAATGTACAGGGAAACATGAGGTAAAGCTTCCCTGTTCTGTTGCTGCTGTGCAATGCCATCTTTTTATTAAATTGTCCCATTTAGACTTCAAATGTTAGCAAACACGAGACTGCAGAGTGTGGTGGTCAGTGTACAAATATCACGTAATTTCTTCTTGTGCTCAGTAGCCATTTATGGAGTGTCAGGACCTGTGCATGAGTTTACATCTCTGATAAAGGAGCCACTGGCCTCTGTGTGTGTGGAAGAGGGAGGGATGGAGAGGAAGGAGAGAGTTTGAGGGATTTCTGACTGGGGTATCTATAAAAACATGATGATGATGGTAATGATTATGATGATGATGATGATGATGATGATGAATATAGGATAAAAGGCCTAGGCTCACTTCTGGGTTTGAAAACCTACCAATCTCTGAGCTTAAAAACCAACCAGACCCTAAGTTTGAATCTCTGAACCTGCCCAAGCTCAGAACTTGAAATTCCACTAATCCCCATCTTGGAAATCTCCACCCTGGGAAACTCTGCCCCCAAGAAACCCTGTATAAAGCCTGCCTCCCGCTCAGTCCTCTGCTGCTTCTTGTCCTAGCCGAGGCAGCCACCCTCTTGTATACTTCCCAAGAAGTCTCTTATGTGAGCTTGTTGTGCAATGTGATTTTGTGGTATTCCTTGGCTCCTGACTGCTAGTATGCCTTTTCCTTCAGAACTATAACACATGTGTTAGGGAACTCTTCCCCTCAGAGCTATAACACTTAAGAAGATGATGGCACTGATGATGATAAGGCTGATGGTTTTGAGATTCTACTGTGCAATGGCGGGTTTCCCCCATATCTGTTTTATGAAGTGATACTGTTTTTTGTGTTTCTAGTGGAGAAACTGAGGCATGGTGGGCAGGCAGAATTGAGACTCAGGACACATACTGCACTCCTTGACGTGCAGTCAGCTTAATCTGGGTTTGATCACCAGGAAAAAGGTTTCTTCTGTTGGCCAGATGGTGCCCTTTGGCTGACTGGAGGATGAGGGTGTATTGTGTAGCAGATTTCTCCAACATTAAAACCTTTCATCTTGGAGAGAACTTTTTTTTTTTTTTTTTTTTTTTTTTTTTCTGCGACAGGGTTTCTCTGTGTAACCTTGTCTGTTCTGGACTGACTTTGTAGAACAGGCTGGCCTGAAACTCACAGGGATCCACCTGCTACTTCCTCCCCGAGTGCTGGGATTACAGGTATGTTTCACCCAGTGCCTGGTGGAGGGGAAGTTCCTCAGACAAGATGTTTACAGAGAGGTGAAACAATAGAGTGTTCTAATGGGAGGTCAAATATTGCAGGGACTCTGGTTAAGATCAGAAGGAAAAGACTCAAAATAGCCCCAGGAAGTCCCTGAAACTGACCAGATTCACTAAGATCCTCTTTCCCCAGGGGTATGCAATAAAAGAGTGAAAGTTGCTTTCAGATAAGCCCCTCAGCCTGTTAAAAGCAGAAACCGGTGAGACAGCCCAGAAGAAACAAAGAACAGCTTCCTGGGAGAGGCTTCCAGCGTCTGAGCCCCCTGAAAGGGACACTCTCCAACCTGTTGAGCAGCCTACATGCTGTGCAGTGTGCTCCAAGTGTGCATGATAGGGAGCTTTGGTGAGGCAGCGTTCATTGAGCCATTCATGATGCTATAAGCAACCTCTCACCCATATTCCTGCAAGTAACCCCAATAAAACTCATTGGTTTACCAAGTTGGACTTTGGTAGGTAGCATCCATACCTAGGTCTATTATCAGTTCCCTATCTGGGTTTAAGTAGATATATATGTTGCATCTCCCCAGGAAAAGTCTGTCGCAGTGTGTTAGGTCGGGGTCCCAAAGTGAGGAAAGTTGATCATGGGCGGAAATGGACCTGCAGCAATTGGTGCATTGGGTAAAAAGTGAGGGGTAGTGACCCCAGGGGTCACAGACACTTGGCTGGGGCACTCTGGGAAGGTCTTGGGTTCTGGCTCTGATTGTTCTGTTCTCCTTTTAGAGGACTTGGAGTGGTAGGGACTGGTGTCTTACTGATCATCAAATGCGTCTCTGAAGTTATTTTGGAAACCACGTGAAGCGGTCCCAGGAGGTTTCTGGAAACCCTATGTTACTTAGGAGCTTGTTGCAGAAAGAGGCAACATCTCAAATGCAAACACAGAAGATCTTGAAAGGAAGTCATGCAAATGAGGATCTCTGAAGTGTCTGCTTAGTTAGTAGCATGCAAATCCCCCCTTGGAAGGTCTGTGCCTTCCTCATTCTCTCTCTCTCTCTCTCTCTCTCTCTCTCTCTCTCTCAGTGTGTGTGCATTTGTGTGTGCGTGCGCGCGTGCCTGTGAAGGACCAAAGTTGATGCCACGAATAATTTTCACCTTATACTCTCAGGCAGTCTTTTAATCAAATCTACCACTCATCTATAAGACTGGCCTCCTAGCCAGCCTGCTTTGGGATACCCTGTCTCATCTGTCCAGACCTGGAATTACAGGGGCCATCACACCCAACTGGCATTTATGTAGGTTCTGGGAATCTTAACTCCCTCTGGCCCTCAGGCTTGTGTGGCAAACCCTTTAATCACAAAGTTATATTTCCAGTTTGATCTTTTTCACTGAAATCACAGCTATTTTGTACCTCTTCAGGTAAGCAATGGCTTATGGGTGGTTTTTAATTTTTTTTTTAAGTGTTTTAATCACTATTGAGAAATCTTTGTTTGACCATGACATCTACCCATGCTTGCGGGGAGGGGAGACTGGGAATCACAACCTGTTCTCATGATGTCTCTTGGAAATGTCTGATCATGTTCTGGAAAGGTGACCATCCTCCGTGTTTACACACGTCATCTCTGGACATCCATTTTCTTTTTTCACTGTATAAGGTCTGGTGATGGTTGCTATTCTGGACACAACTCCCAGAATGTCTCTGCCTTGCTAAATTTCAGCTTGTATGTCTTTCATCAAATATTTGGCTTAGCTGGGTCTGCTTGGCATATTGTGTTAGCTGAGAGTGAGTTATTGTCTCAGTGTCATCCATTCAATACAGAGAGGTAATATTTAGTGTGTCAGAGGGGATTATGTTGTAATCTCAAGAAAAATATAGGAAGTTGGGTAGAGCAAAGATTTCAAGGAGAAGAACCAAGTAGTTATTAAAATAGACTTTTCTAATATATGTTCATTCACTGGAAGCTACATCCCCAACTTCATTTCTCATCAAAGCTTCTCAAAGAGCTAATTTCCAGTAGCTTCTCTCCCTCTTTGCAGCTGAATATTTGGGGTATTTTAAAGTGATATCATCAAATAGATTGAAAATGAAGTCCTATAAATGATCTTTAATCAACAGGCTCTGTTACTTCATGGAACAGAAAACAGGGAACAAAGGACGATGATTTTAATTCAAGGAAAGAGAGATATTTATTCCAAGTATCTCCGCAGAATGACAGAAGTAATTTATTCAGTTATAATTAGACACACTGTAGAGTGGACCATTGTGGAGACAGTGATTCTCGCTGGCTCCGGAGAGTCGGAGGGGGCTCCTCTGCCCCGTGCACTGTGCTCTGCAGCCTGCCAGGAATTAATCTGTGAGCTGAGGTAGAACCAGAGGAAAGCAGACCCTGAGACCCTGAGAGTGGGCTTTTCTTCTTTGACTCCACAAGAAACTCTTGACACAAGTGTTTAAATTGGGAAGATGCTTGAGTATGAGATGCAGATGACTTGGCTCAACAGTATGGAGTGGAAACAGCTTTAAGGTGTTCAGTCAAGAGAAAATTATATGTGCATCGGTAGTAAACTGTGGCAGCTTGAGTGGCCCGTTTCATTTGTGGGTGCATTCATAGACATTTAGGGAACCCATCTTTGATAAATCTTGCTTTCCTCCAGCAAGCATTTATCAAGGGCTTCTTATGCGCCAGAACTAGGGAGAGACTGATGAAGAGCCTAAGTGCCTTTCTTTGATGATCAGGGACTTTGCAAGGAGGCAGATAAGTGGATAGATAATTACAAAACAGCAAGAGAGACCATGAGTGGGGGAGTGTAATGTTCCATTTAGAAGTGGGGAGCAGGGGTGAAGGGCAGTCAGCTCGGCATACTGAAGGAACAAATTATTTAGTTATGTCTAGACGATCAAGTTGGAGGGTGACCTTTCATGTAAGTGGTGAGGCCAAAAGGCGAAGGTCAAATTCTGCAGAGAAACGGGAATCATAGGACAACCTGTAGATGCTTCTCTAGGCCAGCAGGAGGCACTGGTGAGTTTTAATCAGTGATACACTATGAGTAACTTTGCTTTTTGACAACATTACTTTGACTTCTGTGCTTGGGAAATGGATGGGGAGGGAAAGAAGGGGATGGGGGTTAGTTAGAACGCGTCTTTTGAATGGGTCGATGGAGGTTATGACATTTGGGAGAGGAAGGATTGCATAGCTGGACCTCAGAACGTACCAAGGGTGAACTAGAGACAGGACGTAATGCAGATGTTCTAGGGAGAGAGAATCAGAGACAATGCCTGGCTGTGAACGGGTCAAATTCATCCTGCAATACAGGGCATTTAACTGTATGGTGTCAGGTACAGAGTCAAGTTTACAGGCGCTCGAAGTGTGAGTGACTATGAGATGCTGCCGTAGGGGTATCTGACAGACCAATGGAATACGCAGCATGGTGAAGAGATGGGGATTTTAGAGCTTAGAGCTATTTGTACACAGACAGGCAGAGGATAGATACCCATGTAGTTGGAAGAGCGCAGGGTTCTACCCAACGCTGGGCTGGTTGAACTGTTGATGGCGTGCTCCACCCTGGATTGTTTGTGTACTCGTTAATAGCAGACTCAGAATCCAGAAGTGTTAGTGGGCGGCTACTCCCTCGGCATTGAATGCTGAGACATGGTATAAATTCCTGAAAATACCATCATGGGGAAGTGTGTTCTGACATGGATTCAAGCAGAGAATGGCCAAGTTTCCAGGAATAGAAGATGTTCATGAATTAGGTGGGATTGGAGCTATGAACCTTGTAGATAGACACATCCCACCTATTCTATCCGCACAGTCACTCAGAGCATGATTTTTTATTTTCATGTTTTTAACGGCGTGCCTATGTCACGGCTTCTCTGGCTAGTTTGATGTCTGTCTGTTGACTTGTTGATGATGTCTGTTGACTGATGCCTCCCCAGGCCAGCATGGGTTTTGAAATGTTCCCCAGAAGCTCATGTGTCGAATCCTTGATGACCACGGGGTGGCACTGTTTTGAGAAGTGCTAAAAATTTGGGAGGTGGGCAGGGCTGGAGGAAGTCAGTTGTTGGGAGTGGGGATTGTTTTGTCCTTGGTCACATCCTGTCTCTGCTTCCTGGCTGCTATGACTCGAACAATTTCTACTCTATATGCTCCACAACGTTCCAACCTTCCAACAGGCCCAAATCAGCAAATCCAATTCAACAGGCTACATCCCGATGTGATCTACCCTTTAAGTTATTTTTGTCAGGTATTTTGGGTACGGTGTTGCTGAAACTAGGTAATAAAGATCCTATAGCTATCATGGCCACCCTGTACGTTCTTGGGACCACAGGTCCTTTTGTATTTGCCCCTCTGCCCTTCTTGATCTGTGGACAAATGACCCTTTTTATTCTCCCCTTATATCAGATGGTGGATAGTTTTGGAGGAACACCCCCATCCCCACCTCAGGTCACATTACCTGGAGAGGACCTTGCTTCATCTGGGCCTGAGGCTAAATCAAGCATTTTCCCTGTTGTCTCTGTACTGTTCTCATCTCCCCTGTAGCTCACCACCTCTGTCTCCATGCTTTGGCAGAGAGCTCTCTCCTCTTATATGTTGGTCATCAGCCAGCAACTCACTTCTGTCTTATCCAGCTTTGGCCTCGTCTGACAACTGTAGACTTACTGTCTAAGGGGAGTGGGCGCTTCACTTCTGTAGTCTTCAAGGGGTCTTGTTTACCACCCCTTTCCTTCTGTGGCGTGTGTTTAGCTTTATTTATTCTCTGAAGAGAATATTTGGCATAGCTTTCCCAGTGCTGCCGTCCTTGCAAAAGCCTGCCAGTAGGTCTGCGCCTTAACTCGGTTATGTAACCTTGATTATCATGGTTTCTAACATTCCCAGAACAAATTAGATTGGCTTAAAAGATAGGCATTGTCAATGAGGACCTCTTGGTTTGATTTGAGAGTCTGGTCCTGTCAGGACACATCAGGCACAGGGTGTTTATGTGAACAGCCTCCAGTGAAAAATCTTGCACGTGAGTTTCTAATAAGCTTCGTCGGTAGACAGACCATCGATGTGGCCATAGTTACATTCTGGCAAATTCAGCCAGCCCTGTGTGACTCCTTAAAGAGGACTCTGGGTATGTGTACCCATTCTTCTCCATTCTTGGTTCCCCTATGTTTCTTCCCTTTGCAGATTTGGCTCTGTCTTTTTCTGGATTGCACCATCAGCATGGGGATACCGTAGTCTGTGCAGAGCCCTGTAAATGCTCTCAGCCAGTCATGGGACACAGGGATGCTCTGGGCCCCAGGACACTTTTCTATCAGTGTTTATATAGGCCTCCCTACTCAAAACCTTAAAACCAGGCCTGTCCCCTAACCCCAGGCCCTGTGCTGCCATTGCTCCTTGTAGCCAGATTTCTCAAAGAATTGTCTTGGCCATCTTTTCTCTCTCTGCTCTGCTCTGCCTGTCTAGCTCCCACTTCTGCTCCTCTGTGAACCTTTTCTGACATAGTACCTACTTTCTTGTCACTGAATTAGTCCCTGCTCACCCATCCCCTTTTGGCTGTTGATGTCATCTACTGTGTCATCTCTTTTCTGTCCCAGAGAACGCCTTCATCTGGTGTCAGGACACAGGGAGCTTAAGCAGTGTCCTTTCTAGTTTGCAGAGGGGAGTTGGAAGGTCTTCATAAGTAGCAAGAATCTAGTCCTGCCCTGGGAGTCTCACCCAAATCCCTGGGTCTGAACAAAGCCCCCAAGGAAGCTTGATTAAGCTACTCCCTTGACTTTACCACATCCACACCTAGCACATTTCCAAGACAAAGTCCCCCAGAGCTGAGTCTCTGTCTGAGACTCTTCCTCTGGGACCTAGACCAAGTCAGTCATTGCCAACTGTATCCAGGCTAGCATGTCGAATTTCCTGCCTCTAATCTCCGCTGTGGCCCCTGCAACCTTGCTTCATAAGTATTGCTGTTTCGACCTGTGTAAAACTCCATCATGTCTGCTCAGTGCTAACATGTTGGGCCTGGCATTTGGCAAGGCTTGGTGAGGTTTTGTTGAATGAATAAGTGAATGCATGAATGTGTAAGTGTTCGATTTTATTCAAGTGCCGAGTTAGCAGCCCTGTGAGTCCTTTAGGCAGATAAAGAGCCAGAGCTGAGGTTTAGAGGCAGTGAGCTGTTGAATTTATATTAGGTCAATTTGCTGAAGACTCATGAAAGTGGAAAGGAAGGAGAAAGAGAGAGAGTGTGAGCAGAAATGGGTACCCCCTGCCCTGTACAAATCTTCAGAAGAGCAACCAGGGCATTGCTGAAAGCCAGTCAGAGTGGAAAGGAGGGAGGCTCCTGAATCTGCCATGCCCATCATCAAAATGGGGCAAAGAGAAAGCAGGGTCTCCTGAAGATGCTCTGAATGGAACACCAGGTAGGCTTTGAGCTCTTGGACAAGTGTTCTTCCTGGTAGGTGCTCTCAGGAGTTTGTGGGGGGGGGTCACATTAGCAGCTGTGGCCTGGCCTTAAAGTTCCATGGCCAGGCATTACACCTGGCACACCCACACAGTGCTTCTGTACTCCATCGTTGTGGAGTTGAAAATGTATTGGGTAACTTAGCCCAAGTTACCAAGGACATACTCAGGGCATGAATGCTAATTATTTAATGTAGGTGTATTTGACTGGTACACCCCACATATGGCTGCTGTTTAATAAACTGCAGCTACAAGTCATGTGATTTACCTTGAGCGTAAAATGTGGCACAGTGGGAGGACTTGTTGCCTTTTATAGATGGCAGGGAGTGTGGCCGAGATGGGGCCACATATAGACATGCTCATTTTTTTTTTTTTAACCAGACAGGGCTATTTTCTTAGCAGAGACATATGTGTGGAGTCATTTTCCCTTGAGAAGAAGGGCATTCAGTGTGGGACCAAGCCCCAGACAATTGCAAAAGGGGCTTGGAGGACACACAGTTGCTGACCAGAGGGCAATGCAGTGCTCCGTGTCTGCATTTGCTGTTTCCCTATTTGCTGGCTCATAGCCTTTGCCTTCTTCGCAGCCTCCTGCGCACATATGTCATTTTTATCTGAGCATTTGAGTCCTTTTAGAACTCTGGGCCTGGTTCACCACTTCAAGGTCTTCTCATGCAATTCCAGGCACTGGAATGTGCCTGGGGCCCAGGCACACAGTCATTGCCTTCAAATCTTCTTAGCAAGTTTCGCACTGCTCCTGACAGTCCCACAGGCACGTGAGAGGGAGGGGTGCAGAGTGCAGACCTGAAAGTACTTCTTTGGAGATTTCAGGACTGAGTCTTGTGTGTTCCAAATGGATGACATTTTGTGGCACTGTGACCTTGAGGGAGGGCCTTGAGATGCCTAAGGACAGAACACCACCTGACAGGTTACGGCACTTTCCGTTGTTTGCTTTATGCGAATCCTGTTTCAAGACACCGTCTTGGGTGCTTGCAAACTGTTGCGTGTTTCATAAAATATTTGTTCAAGTTGGTGAATTTATAAATTGTCAGTATGGTAACTTATAAAAATGGCCATTCATTCTTCCTTGTCCACAGTGCTGCGTCCCAGATCCTTCCATCAAGGGATGGAGTCTCTTTGTCTACTTCTGAATCTTCTGTGACGTCACTTCTGTGATTTATTTTTATTTTTATTTTTTTTGGCCAAAGAGACAGTGCCAAGTGAGACAAAGAACTTGGGCACTGGTCTTACTCTCTTGTTGTTAGGTTCTTGTAATCTCTGCTGCTATTTCTGTATGGAAACGTGGATTAATCTACACACATATGGTACAGCTAGGTTTCGGCTTTTCCATACCTGATATTTGGCCACCTCTAGATCCAGTTGCTGATGCACAGTTCAGCCTGTCAGAGATCAGAAGGAAAACCACGCAGCTGGGCATTCCTCAAGGGCTGACCTATGGAGTCGTAAGCAAACACTTGGTGGTCGTACGAATGTTGCGAGGCAGTTTTTTACACAGCAAAGGCTAAACTAACTTAATGGAGCTAAAATCTAGTGAATATATACATGTGTATATAAGTATGTATGTGTATATATGCATATATCAAAGAGATTAAAAAGAAAACTACAAATATATTTGCTACAGAATTTCTGTTCTTTTAATTTTTATTTTTTTATCTTAATTACAGTTTATTCACTTTGCATCCCAGCTGTAGTCTCCTCCCTCGTCCCCTCCCAATCCCACCCTCCCTCCCTCT
This sequence comes from Psammomys obesus, assembly GCF_907164565.1. NCBI lineage: Eukaryota > Metazoa > Chordata > Mammalia > Rodentia > Muridae > Psammomys > Psammomys obesus. Next base: position 1,591,286 of record NW_026586589.1, read on the forward strand.
TCTCCTCCCATGCCCCTCTCCAATTCCACTGATAGAGGAGGTCCTCCTCCCCTTCCATCTGACCCTAGCCTATTAGGTCTCATCAGGACTGGCTGCATTGTCTTCCTCTGTGGCCTGGTAAGGCTGCTCCCCCATCGGGGCAGGTGATCCAAGAGCCAGCCACTGAATTCATGTCAGAGACAGTCCCTGTTTCCCTTACTAGGGTTCCCACTTAGAGACTGAGCTGCCATGGGCTACATCTGAGCAGGGGTTCTAGGTTATCTCCATGCATGGTCCTTGGTTGGAGTATCAGTCTCCAGAAAAGGCCCTGGGCCCAGATTTCTTGGTTCTGTTGCTCTCTTTGTGGAGCTCTTGTTTCTTCCAGGTCTTTCTACCTCCCCCTTCTTTCATAAGATTCCTTGCAGTCAGCCCAAAGTTTGGCCACGAGTCTCAGCATCTGCGTTGATATCCTGCTGGGTAGAGTCTTTCAGAGGCCCTCTGCAGTAGGCTCCTGTCCTGTTCGCTGTTTTCTCCCTCTTCTGATGTCTGTCCCATTTGCCTTTCTGAGTCAGGATTGATTGATCATCTTACCCAGGGTCCTCCTTCTTGCTTAGCTTCTTTAGGTGTACAGGTTTTAGTATGTTTATCCTATATTATATGTCTAATATCCACTTATAAGTGAGTATATATCATGTGAGTCTTTCTGCTTCTGGGATACCTCACTTAGGATGATCTTTTCTAGTTCCCACCATTTGCCTGCAAATTTCATTATTTCCTTGTTTTTAATTGCTGAGTAGTATTCCATTGTGTAAATATACCACAATTTCTGTATCCATTTCTCTATTGAGGGACATCTGGGTTATTTCCAGGTTCTGGTTATTATGAATAAAGCTGCTATGAGCATGGTTGAGCAAATGTTCTTGTTGTATACTTGAGCATCTTTTGGATATATGCCTAGGAGTGGTATAGCTGGATCTTGAGGAAGCACTATTCCTAATTTTCTATGAAAGTGCCAGATAGATTTGCAAAGTGGTTGTACAAATTTACACTCCCACCAGCAGTGGGGAAGGGTTCCCCATTGTCCACATCCTCTCCAGCATGTATTGTCACTTGAATTTTTGAACTTAGAAATTCTGATAGGTGTAAGGTGAAATCTCAGGGTCATTTTGATTTGCATTTCCCTGATGACTAAGGATGTTGAACATTTCTTTAAGTGTTTCATTGCCATTCGATATTCCTCTATAGAGAATTCTCTGTTTAGCTCTGCTACAGAATTTCTTAAGAAAACAAACTTTTTTTTGAAGACTTTGTTGCCAAGGTTGTTTTAGAATTCACCTTGTAGCCCAGACTGACCTAGAACTTTTGATCCCCCAAACTTTGCCTCCCAATTGCTGGGATTAAAGATACATACCATCACATACAGCTTCCAGTTAACTCTTTATTGGGGACTCAGAACTGCCATCCAGCAATTATCATCCTGGCATTTTTCCTTCTATTTTCCTGAACACACACGGCTTCTTAAATGTGGATTTTCAAGTTCCCTGGAGTCTTCGGTCTGAGTGTGAATCTGAATATGTGTATTCACTGGACACTGGATCAATCGTATCCAAGAATTCATGATCCAAGAAGTGAGAAATTTAAGCACAGCATTATCCTTAGCACAGCTCTGCTGGTTGGGAGTAATTGACTGAAAACTATAAACTGCTTGGATTCAGCATTGTAAAAGATAATTTCACACATAGTGGTTCCATGAGGGTATTAAGGCTCAAAAAAGTAAACTGGATTAAGAAACGCTTGTGAATAGGAAACCCTGAATATAGTGTTAATAAGCGCACGTGTCGGTAAAACACGAATGGCAGGCTTGGGACAAGCAGACCAGGTAAAGTGGGCTGAGCTCCAGGCCAGCTGTAACATGCAGAGCCAGGAGACCCACCCCCACTGTATTAATGGCCTGAAAGCCACTCTTACTTCTACTCCTCTACATATACTTCAGATTAAAAACAAAAACAAAAACAAAAACAAAACTTGTTTCTTTTTTCTTCCTTTTGAAAGTGTCCAACTTTGTTGCTAGACTAGGCTAGGCTAGCCTTGAAATTTTGGTCATCAGGTCTCAGCCTCCCAAGTGCTCAGATTATAGGCATGTACCATTGTGGCCCATCAAGACTGGCTTAACTCTTCTGTATTTAAAAGTAGTTGTTTTATCTGATACAGTGTGTGTGTGTGTGTGTGTGTGTGTGTGTGTCGTGTGTTGTGTGATAGGCATGTGAGTGTGGGTGTACTTGCAGGGCTTCTCTGTAATGAGATGTTTGTTGAATCTTTCTGTATCCTTGCAAAGATTAGATAGAGCATAAAGACACACACTTTACTGTGTGTGAAATCTTTATCTATGAGATAAAGATTTCACACACAGTACTGTGAGAAATCTTTATCTATGGCACAATATCTAAGATCTTTTAATTGGAGAAATCTGGGCACAGAATCTTGCCCAGTGAATTATCAGTTGCTTAGCAGGAGGACAGACACATTTATATGTGTATAAACTTATATGTGTAAGACACTTACAAAAGAAAAGCAGGCAGCGGCTACAGTCACTGAAAGGGTGGGGGTGGAGCCTGTTGTCAGGGCTAGAAGGACGAGTATTGTGTACTCTTGAATTTTTCTGTCTTTGTTTCCTGAGTATCTTTAGGGGCATTCACACCAAAAGTGGGTGTGAGGATGCTGAGCAGGGCACTGGGGTTTCAGCAGGTGCTTCCTGAGCTTCATACAGAGATCCCCTGGGCATTTCATTCTCAGGGAAAATCAAACAAACCTAGAAGCTGAGGAGTCCAAAGAAGCAGGCAGTGTGCAGGGGAGCCAGAAAAGCCCCATGGTTCCATGTAAGCAAAGGCAAATAAAGTAAGGACTGAAAAACTTTGAGCGGAGAGAAAGAGATGAGGAAAAGAGGTTGAGAGAGAAAAATACTGTGGGAACCGGGTCTACCAAAACTCTCATGAGATCCAGCTGTGCCCTTTCATGGCCTGCTTGGCAAAGCGAGGCTTCTGGTTTGTACTAGCACACGTGCTTAGATGGCATGATTTATTTTGGTGGAAATTGTCATTTCAGTGGGATGTGTCCGGTGGTTTTGTTACCACTCCACACAGCCATTCTCAAGGTGGAAAAGGAGAGATTTGGCCAGTGTTTTACACGTGATCAAGTTTGTGTTCAGAGAGAGAGAGAGAGAGGGGTAGCTCTTCCCAGGCCATGCAGGAAAGAGCTAAGGGAACAAGGAAAGGATATTCAGGTGCCTGCTGCCCATCTCTGCCCTTGCTGGTTTGTATGATTATGCCTCTGTGATCATCTGGAAGTGTCTTACTGATGAAACCGTGAGCTGTGATATCACAGCCAGTGCCCAGCTGTGGATATGAGGTGGCACAGAGCTGTGGCTGGCTACTGATGATGGGCGTAGCTGGGTTGGGTAAGGCAAGAGTGAGAATCTCTTGGTTAGTCGTCCAGGTGGAGCAGAAGAAGGTGCTGGTACCACAGAGGCAGGTGAAGGGACTCTGTAACTGCAGCCAGGTGGTAGAGAGCTCTTGCAGGCTAATGGGCTGTCACTGCAGGTGACGACAACAATGGCTCGTCTATAGGGAACCTCAGTGGACCCAGTACTAAGACCTCACATGTAGTTGGGATAAAGATGCATTTTGGGGATGCCTGACGTCAGAGGCTCTTCTGGACCCTGGACTGCTGCGTGGTGCAGAGAAGCACACCATACTCCATAGGGTCTAACCCCAGCTCACCATGAGCCAGGACTGTTCTCAGACCTCTGGGTCCATGATTGACTTCTATTAATCCCCAGAACCATTGCTTCCTTGAATTTATTGACAAAGGGTCATAAACTCTGAGAAAGCATGCCAGGTCACATAGGCTGGGTGGGGGAGATCTGGAAGAGGCCCTTTTTTGCTTTCATGGTCTCTTGAACCCCATCTCACCTGTGTGTCAGCTTCAGGGGTCTCTTGTAACAACCTGAGTTTAACATTCCAGGTTTATTTCTGGAGACTGTAGCAGTGGGCGGTGTGTGTGTGTGTGTGTGTGTGTGTGTGTGTGTGTGTGTGTGTGGTATGTGGTATGTGTGTGTGGTGACTGAGGCAACTCCGGGTGCTTGCTAATGTGGAACTGCAAAGAAGCATAAGGGGACAGAGAATCAGAGAATGACTGGGTGGCCCTTCAGTGCTCTTTGGAACTGGCCACCTTTAAGCCAGCCTCAGCTGGTAGCCCACGGTCTGTCAGGTCTTCCCTCCTGCCTCATTCTTTCGTACTTTTTAGCAGAAGCCAGCTAACTAACTCGTCTGGAAACGGAAGAGAGTGAATATTTTAGATCTGGAATTTGTGTCTGTTGCAGTTACTCATGTGGGTTCCCGTAGCTGAAACCAGCCATATGCAGTATGGGGATGAATGGGTGTGTGTGTGTGTGTGTGTGTATGTGTTCCAATAAAACTTTATTTACAAAATAGACAGAAGGCCAGACCCCTGTGTCTGAGAAAGGCAACTGGGCTCTTTGGGGGAACAGGAGAGCTCAGGCCTGACACTGTGTCTCACTTACAATGTCCTCAGGAAGAGGCAAGACTGGATTTCTATGGAGTGGTCTGTAGAGGATTTTGGCAATGTTTTGGGGATTGTAAATGAGATGGGAGATAGGCAACAGGAGTAGGAAGGGTCAGCTGGGAGCCAGCCTTGGTTGCAGAATCTGATGCCAGCTATCACGCCAGACATGGGAGGGATCTGGGCAGAACCATTTGAAATGGCAGCAAAGCACACTGTAGGCTGCTGAGGACCTAGGGGTAGCCTAGAAGAAACATCTCTAAATAAACCTAGAGCCTTTGAATGAGGAGTGGGAAGTCTTCAGCTAGGGGGAATCAGAAGCAGCTACGGGTGCTTTCGATGCCCAACATGCTGCCATTCACGCAGGTAGCTTCTTGAGGTCCAGTCCTGGTAATAAACCAGGTTTGTTCATAGGACTGCGAGATCAAGTACTGACAGCTAAGTCAAAGCGGACAATGTGGGCTCTCTCTCTCTCTCTCTCTCTCTCTCTCTCTCTCTCTCGATAGCTCACTGAGGGGAAGGTAAGCCCTTGGTACTACATGGGAATGGTATCTAAGGCTGCTGCTACTGTATTGTGTTTGACGGCTTTGGGAATAACAAGAGTTCTGGGGAGGCCAGGATTAGGAAAGGGGAGGGGAACAGTGTAACCACACACGCAGCAATTAGTTATTGAGCCACCGCTCTGTACCAGGCTTTTCTTTAGGCACTAGGACACTGGATTGAAGGCAGGCGCTTTGTATTTGTGGACCTCTGTGGAAATGATGTTCTAATAGATCTTGGGAGACTGATAAACAACTAAACAGCAACTAATTTCTATTTGGTTCTGAGAGGAGAAAGTAATACCCAAGCTGCCTAGACTATCCAGGGCAGGACCCAGCTTAACAGCAGAATTTCCCACTTGGCTATAGGTGTAAGCACCCAAATAATTATTCTTTAAAACTTTAACTAGTCTAAGCATTTCCTCAGCAGAGAAATTGCCCCCCCTTTTTTTTTTTTTAACTTAGAAGGCTTTCTGAGATTTATTCTATGTGACTTTGCCTTTGAAACAAAAGGAGGGAGTAAATGAAATTCAGATGCCTCAAGGTTAGACTGAGCCCCCCCACCCCCATGAAGGCACTCACACATACACGTGCCCACAGCTGTCCTAGCGTTACCTGAGGGGCTGTCTGATATCTTTGCCCTTGTTCTCGGTGGCCCGTGATTATTGTGCCTTTTGAGGTCTTGTGTTTGCTTTGAACAGTCTTTGTGTTTCTTTCCTTGCCAGCAGCGTGCCTCTCTGTGGCAATCCCTCTTTCTTTATTAGTTTTTATTTTATTTGTTTGTTTACATTAAGAGTTTTTATATTCATGAAAATGATCCAAGAATCACAGCCTGGAAGAAGAAGCCTGTTACCCATAGTTCTCCCACACAGAGACACTTAATGTGAATGTTTGGATTCATATCTTCTCTGAGTGTCTCTCTGAGACCTTTTTCTATCAAAATGGGGTCATGGTGTACACATTGTATGGTCTGTTCGTTTTTCCACATAATATCGTGAGCGTCTGTTAAAAATCTGCTTCTGCACAGTTCCTTTATGCTTGTGCATATGTTTCCAGAAAACCTTTTTCCTTCAGAAGTGTTGAAACATATATTAAAGCACAGAGAACCGAATAGTGTCAGTGAAGTACTTAATACTCAGCTTCAACAATTGCCAGTGTCTCGCCATCCAGCTGCCTCTCATTCCCCCACTGTGTTTCCTGCAGCATTTAAAACCTAAAATCCCAGATGTGTCATCCCTCCGCTCACAGACATTTTGGCAGATATTTCTCTCACAGTTGCTTCCAAGCAAGGGCAATCTCCATGCTACACCCCACCCAAGGGACAGTGGCAACATCTAGGGACATTCTGGTCCTCACAGCTGGAAGGAGGAGGTGCTGGTGGGTGTTACTGGCATCCAGCAACAGAGGGCATGGATGAATCTTGCCATGCACACCTGGCCGTTCACTTTTAGCAAAGAATTTTCTGGCTTCAGGTGTTGCCAGCGTGCATGTTAAGAAATCCTGAGTGTAGCAGGGTCAGGACCCCAAAAGGTCCTGCTATCACAGGAAACAAAACAGACAAATTCTGTATCGGCAAGCTTTCTTTAACATCTCAATTATTTGCTTATGTTTATTTCTTATTTTCCTTTTAATTGGCGTAATTTTACATAGTTACACAGTGAGATAATTTAATCCATGCATACAATGCACAAAGATCAAATCATGATAATTAACATTTCCTCTCATTATTTCTTTGTGTTTGGAGCCTTCTCTCTTCTACTTCTTTATAAAAACACAATAGGTTGTTATAATCTATAACTACTCTGTTGTCATGTAGGAACTTAGAACTCAGTCCTCATGTCTAATTGTATCATATAGTCTGTTATCTAGGCTCCTATTCTTCTCCCCTTCCTAGCCAGCGCTAACTCTCTTCTTCTTCCTTTAAAAATTATGTATTTATTTATTTATTCACTTTACATCCCAAGCATAGCCTCCTCCTTCCTCTTCTCCTGGTCCCACCCTCCCTTCCTCTTTTTCCTATCCTGCCTCCCTCTCCTACTCCTCAGAAAAGGGGAGCCCCATACCAACCTACCCCAGCACATCAAGTCACATCATAACAGAACACATCCTCTTTCCCTGTGGCCTGGTGAGGCAGTCCCACCAGGGTGAAGTGATCAATAGCAGGCAACAGAGTCCATGTCAGAGACAGTCCCCACTCTCCTTACCAGGGAGCCCACATGAAGCCTGAGATGCCAATCAGCTACGTCTGTCCATGCATGGTCCTAGGTTGGTGCTTCAGACTTTGCAAGCCCCTCTGGGCCCTGGTTAGTTGGTTCTGTTGGTCTTCTTGTGGAGCTCCTGTCCTCTCCAGGTTCTTCTATCCTTCCATTACTTTTCCACAAGACTTTCTATGCTTTGTTCAGTGTTTGGCTGTGAGTGTCAGCATCTGTTTTAACCCACTGTTTGGTAGAGGCTCCCAGAGGACAGCTATGCTAGGCTTCTGTCTCTCTTCTTTTTGAATAACTACTTAAAAAATAACTAGATTGAGTCATTACCTGAGACATCCATTTAATTTCTTTTGATATACCAAGATATCCCTCCATTTTCTCAATGGCATTTGTTGAAGGTGCTTGGCCCGTTTGCTGTAGAGCTTCCCACGTTGGATTTGGCTGAAAACATCTTCCTGGTGTCATCCTGTCCCTCTGTTCCTCTATTTCCTGTAAATCAAAAGGTCAGACCAAGCAGGTGTGTCGTAAGTTCAGGCGTCGGCAGGCAGTCTGATTTACTTGTTATAAACACCCCAGTGACTTTATGTCTGGTGCATAGATTTGTCTGGTACAAACGGACCACCTCACGCTCATCTGAGTTGTGTAAGGAATGCTAATTCCTGTGCTCCAACATATGTGGATTGTGGTGGCTAGTGCTAACGGCCGCTGTTCCTTCTAGTTGTTTCAGGAGATATTACAGAATGGTGAGTTCCCATTTCTTTCATTGATTCTGCATTTTGGGGTTATAACTTTTGTGTGAAGAATTTTCCTTCTATCTTAAGTCCTGGCTGACTATGAAATACAGTCTTTGTGGGAAAGACAGGATAAATGTTTGATTTATTCCCCCTATTATTTTTCTGTTTTTATTGAGGCATAATTTACACATGATAAAATGCACAAATCTTAACTTACAGCTCAATGAATTTTACATATGTCTATACCCATGCATCCACCATCCAGACCAGGATATAAAACAGTTTTAGAATCATCCCTCCTACCTCTCTCTGGTTGATACCCATTTCCCTGCCCCCTCCTCAGAGTGCACAGTGGCGTTTAAACTGTATTTATGCTGTTTCTTTTCCCACCACGTATTTATAATGTAACCAAAACAGTCATTTATTTTATTCATGGTTACTGAACTTTATTTTATATTAAGAATAGCATTATCCACTCCAAAAGGATAAAAAATGTTCTCACATGTTGACATACATATGTATCGCTTAACATATATATCTTAAATCTTTGCTCCAAGTAGCCTAAATGATTAGCTAATTATCATAGCATCATTTATTGTTTTTTCTATACTCCTTTCTGACTTGAAATGACCCTTTTTATCTATATTAAATGTCTGTATAAACTTGCATCTATGCCTGAGTAGTTCTCTTGTTATATTCCTTTTTTCTTTTTTCTTTTTTTTCCTGTACTGCAGTGATATAATATGTTTTATTATTTGGCAGGACAAGCTACCCCAAATCCTTAAAGTAATTGTGTTTTCACACTTGGCCCCTCACTGTTCTTGCTGGGTTCATTCTTCCAGGTAACTTTTGTAGTTCTGCTGTTCTGGCTCATCAGCTCGGATTTTTGATAGGGATTACCTCAACAGTGTTACAAAATTGAATATCACAGAGCACCCAAGAACAACATATTCAGTGGATTCAGAAGTTCCATCCTTGTCTTCTAGCAAACTCTCTAGTGATGAGAATGGTTTTTACCATTTATTCTGAAGTATTTTTCGATTGCATTCTTCTGGAAGTATCACTATCTCTTTTCTTTATGTAGTTATTTATGGAGTTAAAATTACTATACTAATTTTTGTTTTCTTTTTACTTCAACCCTTACTAAAATCTCTTATTTTTAATGTTTACTTTTTAGTTTATTATTTTGAGATTTTTTTCAAGTACCTAGAAATGTCACTTTATGGTCTCTTTTTCCTTACAATGAAAAGGTACTTAGTGGCATTGCCTAGCACCCTGAGTGCCAGGGTGATATTGGAAGTGAGCTTCATTGCTCTGTTCTGTAATGGGCTCTTTTGGAAAGTGTCTCCATGGAATACTATGCTGTTTTGTGGTGTGTGTGTGTGTGTGTGTGTGTGTGTGTGTGTGTGTGTTTGTGTTTTCATTAAGTGTAAGCAAGAGTTCTATTTTAATTTATCAATGTTTTTCCATTAACCTGTGTGAATAAAATAATTATGAATTATTTTCTTTTTGGCTATTGAATGAGTTAAACATAAATTGCTTGCTTTTTAATGCATTAATGTGGTATTGTAATTAGGCTCTTCTTGGAATTAACCTTATTAAGACATAAGTATTGTTTTTAAAAAGGACTTTTCTAAATTGTATTTATTAAGTTCTTGATTGGGACTTTGTTTATATTCATTAATTATATTGATTAAAATTCTTGTTAGAATCTTTTATTTGTGTATATGGGGTGACACATGATACGGGGTGCACATGGAGATCAGGTGGTAACTTGAAAGAGCCTCTTCTCTTCGTGGGTCTCAGGGACTGAAGCCAGATCGTCAAGCCTAGCTGCAGGTGCCTTTACCTGCTGAGCCATCTCACCAGCCCGTTAGATTGATTTGGAATCTTATCTTTTCCTGGTCTTCATCAAATTCCAGTTTAGTGGTGCTTTGTTGAAACAATAAGACAACTAAAGAAGATCAAGAGGATGTAAATTGGAAAGGAACTCAAAGTATTGCTATTTGCAGATGATATGAGAATATACATAAGTCATCCCTAAAACTCTACCAGAGAACTCCCATAGCTGATAAACACCTTCAGCAAAGTGGCTGGATACAAAATTAACTAAAAAAAAATTAGTAGCTCTCCTTTATATAAATGATACATGGACTGAGAAGGAAATTAGGAAAACAACACACTTTGCAAGAGCCACAAATAAGATAATATATCTTGGTTTAACTCTAACCAAGAAAGTGAAATACCTGTATGACGAGAACTTCAAATCTCTGAAGAAAATGCAGAAGATATCAGAACATGGAAAGATCTCCCATGCTCATGGATTAGTAGGATTAATAGAAAAAATGGCCATTTTACCAAAGGCAATCTTCAGATTCAACCCAATTCTCATCAAAATTCCAACACATTCAAAGAGCAATTCTTAACCTAAAACCATATACACTAAGTCTAATAGAAGAGAAAATGGGGAATAGCCTTGAATACATTGGTACAGGAGACAATTTCCTGAACAGAATACCAGCAGCTCAGGTACTAAGATCAATAGTTAATAAATGGGACCTTATGAAATTGAAAATCTTCTCTAAGGCAAAGGACACAGTCAATAGGACAAAACAGTACCCTTTAGAATGGGAAAAGATTTTCACCAATCCTACATCTGACAAAAAGCTAATATCCAAAATGTATAAAGAACCCAGCAAATTAAACACCAACAAACCAAATAACCCAGTTGAAAAATGGGGTACAGAGATAAACTAAGAAATCTCAACAGAGGACTCTTTAATGACTGAGAGACACTTAAAGAAATGCTGAACATCATTAGTCATTAGGGAAATGCAAATAAAAACGACTCTGAGATTCCATCTTACACCTGTCAGAATGGCTAAGATCAAAAACTCAAGTGACAGCACATACTGACAAGGATGTGGAACAAGGGGAACACTCCTCCAATTGCTGGTGGGAGTACAAACTTGTACAACCACCGTGGAAATCAATTTTATGATTTCTCAGAAAATTGGGAATAGCTCTTTTTCAAGATCCAGCTATACATACACTTTTGGGCATATACCCAAAAGATGCTCCACCATACCACAAGGACACTTGCTCAAGTATGTTCATAGAAGCTTGTTGGAAATGGCTCCAAATGTCAGGCAAATTAGTCAGTTGGGCAATGTAAAATGCCCTCACACCCATGACAGACAAAATTCTGCCTAAAATGGGCAAGCTTAAATGCAAGTCAAGTTGATTGCTGAGCTCTGCTGAGACAGGGTAAGCAAGTCCTAAATAGTTCCTGTTTCACAAATATGTATGTCAAAGATATTGGACCAAAAGGCTGAGGATGATGTTCCAATGTTACAGAGAGTTTTGGGTAGCTGTTTAGGCAGCAAACTATCTCTGTCAATTTTTATTTTTTAGAAGCTGCTAGCCTGTGCTCCCTATTTCTTCTCAAGTCTCTGATGAGGTTGAAGACCAGAGAATCATAGTTTTACACTTAGCTTAGTTACTGAGGAATTAAAAACATGTTTTAGGCCTACACAGATGTTTTTAGGTTGATAGATACAAACTATAATAAAAATAACTTAGGTGCAAAACCTCATAGATAGTCTAGATATTTTCTTTAAGATTGCCAAATACATGTATACTAGAAATTATATATATGTCTTACCTATTGGTTTTTATAATTGTGTTATAATTATTCTTACTATATAAAAAAGGCCTTTTTATTTAGACAGAAAAGGAGAATTGTTGGGGTTGATCTGATACTTGTATTTTGATGCTAATTATTGGCCCTGAAGAGCTGGGCACTGCCCTATCCTTGTTGTGTAAACCTGCCTAAGACATTACTCTGGACTGGTTTATAAAAAAGGCCTGTACCTGGGCAGGGCAGAAGGAGACATGTGTGGTTAAGGTTCCTGGGTTTTGAAGACAGGAGAATCATGGGAAGGGGAGAGAAAGACAGGAAGAGAGGAGGAAAGAAGATGCCATGATGGGTTAGTGTGGAGAAGAAACCACTTGGACTGGGAGGAAGGACCCTGAGGACGGCATGGATGGAGGAAACACCAAGATAAAGAATATAAGCAACTATTTATAAGATTATGGATGGGAGGTAGCCCAGATAGAAATGGTTAAGGCAGATGGCACTGGATGAGGGCTGGGAGCTGGCTGGGGATGTTATTGAATAGTGTAGGTGGAAATATCTGCCCACAAGGTAAATAAGGCAATTATAAAATCTAACAGGTGTCTGTGTCTTGTTAATTGTAATAGAAGGTTAAATAACACTACTTTAAATACTTATAGGACAAATAATAAACAATATTTAGCCCAACACTATTTAATTTTCAACAATGGTAGCTTTATTTCTAATAGCCAAAAACTGGAAATAACCTAGATGTCCCTCAACTGAAGAATGGATAATGAAATTGTGGCACATTTACACAATGAATACTACTCAGCTATTAAAAACAAGGAAATCATAAAATTTTCAGGCAAAAGGATGGAACTAGAAAAGATCATCCTGAGTGAGGTAACACACACCCAGAAAGACACACATGGTATGTATTCACTTATAGGTGGCTATTATCCATAAAGTACAGGATAGCCATCCTACAATCCACAGACCCAAAGAAGCTAAGTAACAAGGAGGACCCAAGGAAAGATGCTTGAATCATACTGAGAAGGGGAAATAAATAAACATCTGAGGTGGATGGATGGAGAGAACTGGGTGGGAGGGAGAAGGTCAGGTTTGGGAAGAGGGAATGGAGAGGGCTGGGAGAGAGAATGGAAATTGGTGGGGTGGGGCATCTCTGAGCATGGGAGGCTTCTGGGAGCCTATGGTGGTGACCCTAGCTGAGACTCCTAGCAGCAGGGGATATGAAGCCTGAACATCTAGCCACTTTCTGTAGCTAGATGGGACTTCCAGTGTAGAAAGGGGGACACCAACCCACATGCAGAACCTTTGACCCAGCCAACCAATGATTGGCCCAACTTGAGTCACATGCCATGAGAGATCCCACTCCTGACACTATTAATAATATTCTGCTATACTTGCAGATAGGAGACTAGCATAACAGTCATCTGAGAGGCTTCACCCAGCAGCTGATGAAAACAGATGCAAAGACCCACAGCCAAACATTAGGCAGAGCTCAGGCAATCTTATGGAAGAGGGGGAGGAAGGATTAGAAAAGCCAGAGGGGTAAAGGATACCACGAGAAAATGTACAAAATCAACTAACCTGGTCCCACAGGGGCTCACAGAGATTGAGCCGCCAACCAGGGAGCATACATGAGATGGACTTAGGCCCCCACACATATGTAATAGATGTACAGCTTGGTGCTCATGTGGGACCTCTAGCAGCAGGAACAGAGGCTGTGTCTGACTCTATTGCCTGCCTGCCTTCTGACTGAGCTGCCTTGTCTAGCTTCAACAGAAGAAGATGTGCTGTCCTACTTGATATGCTAAGGTGGGCTGACACCCCTTCTCTAAGAAGAGAGGGAGGGGGCATAGGAATGTGGTGAGGTGAAGTGAAAAGGAGGGACTGGGAGGAGAGGAGGGAGGGGAAGTTTCAATTGGGATGTAAAGTAAATAAATGAATTAATGAATGAAAAAAAAGAATTTGAACATTTTAGTGTAAATATAATCAAGATGTAAAAAAAATTATAAAAGATAAAAACGTTACCTAGATAAACTGCCTATTAGACAAGTAGGTCTGAGCATTTCTTTGAGAGATTATTGTTTGACAGGAAGGAGGATACTTTTATTTTAAATAGAATGTTTCTTTAAAAAGCTTAAATCTATTTAAAGAAAATTCTGTTTTCTTTTCTGTCATGTTGGTTTTCTACAGTCATTGTGGAAATACTTCACCATCACCACAGCCAAACTTGGAGATTTCAAAAGTGAGAAGAGAACAGAATCATTTTTTTTACACGAGTGAAATGTCATATCTAGACCACAGTAGGGGGAAAGAGGTACTTCTGAAAGTTCATAGCATGGAGAGGACAATGAGGTGTCACTCCCATGTTTGTCATGAACGGGGTTGAATCTCGTCCCAAGGAAGACTCCAGGACTTCTGTGGTAATTCTGGTGAAGCCATGTCAGGGTTTAGCACAGACACCGGGAATGGAACCTGAAGGCTTGGAGTGTTTTGTGGGTGGGGAATGGTTACATTAAACATCTTCCTTGGGGATGCCTAGGGACACTTCCTGGGGCCTGAAGGTGCAGCCAGTGAAGGGGAGGGTGCCATTCCTGAGTTGCTGGAGTGTTCTTTGCTCTTGTCCTGGCAGGGCTTATGGTGGCAAAGGTTAGAAGTTAGAGAACCCGCTGCACATGTATCCCAATGCTTTGCCAGTTCTCTGCACCAATGACTGACGACTTGACCTCACTTTAATTTGTATTGTTTCAGGGCTTTTCTCCATTAAAAAAAAATAATTGCTTTTGGTACCATATTTTTTTTTTGTTTGTTTCTCATAAATTGTTAGTGAAAAAATGTTGTCTTTGCCTCATCTCTTCTAAATTTCTGTGCTAAGTCATAAAAAGCCTGTTTTCCCCAGTTCTGGTAAGTGTGGTAAGACATTTTGCAGCATTTTCTGGATCCTATTTTCAGAGGTGTGCGTCCCAAAGTCTTTCAGTGCTTACCTTTTCACTTTACAGCATCAGAAAATCAGTCTTGTGTTTCATTTTTATCTTTACACTTCAGGATATGATCTGTTCAGAACTTGCATGTGTAGAAAAAAGGGTCTCAGTCCATTGTCCCTGTGTGTGATAGGTGAATGTTCCCTTGGTTTCTGTGGCTGTTGCTAAGATCCATAGGTTTGGCTACAGGCAGTTAGCATTTTATTTCTGATTTGATCTGACTTGCTTTGTTCTGGCTTGGGGTATGGGAGGAAGGTAACACACATCATTATCCTTTGCCTTTCTTCTGCATCTGTCTAGTTTTCTGCAATTAACTCTTTCTGCTTAAATGCAATGTTATCCTTAAGAATGCACGTGACTAAGTCTTTGATGATTGTTCTCTAGGAGCATAGAAGGACTAAAAAAAATCCATGTTTTTTTATTGTTCTTGTTTACACCCATCAAGGACTATTAAAGGGAATCCAATGCACACTCCACAGCTGGCTGCTTTTCTGCCCTTGCGCCACATGTGCTGTCTGTGTCATAGGCCAGCTTAATACTTTTATACAGTCCTTTTTGTTTGCTTATATTTTCTGCCTTCTTACTGAATTTTCATTTTATATTTTTGTCTGTTTCTTTTTTATTATTATTTTTCTTTCATACGTTACATCTCAACTGCAATCTTTCCTCCCTCCACTCCTCCCAGCCTCCTCCTTCCCCTTTTCCACAGATCTAGTCCTCCTCTGTTTCCCTTCAGAAAAGAGTAGACCTCCTAGGGACCTCAACCAAACATGGCATAACAAGTTACAATAAGACTAGGCACAAACCATCATATTCTTTTTTATCTCCTTCCTCAGTTCTATCTCATTCTCAGTGTTCTCTTGGTTTTGTAGTACAAAATCTCCAGCAAAGGGCTGTCAGGTATGGGCAGGATTAGTGTGTATGGAATTGAAGCTGGGCTGCTGTAGGAAGCTTTCTGGATGGCAGGAAGAAGGAGGAGGAGGAGGAGGAGGAGGAGAAGAAGAGGAGGAGGAGGAGGAGGAGGAGGAGGAAGAGGAGGAGAAAGAGGAAGAAGAGGAAGAAGAAGGTAACTAGCAAATAAATGCCTGCTTGTCACTTTCCCAACAGAGCAAGAGATGATGGAATTGGAAGAGATACTGAGGCAGAGGTCAGCCCTCTCCATGGAGTAGGCAAGTTAGAGCAAGCTGGCTCCTCCAGGCAGGCTTCTACCATGTGTGTGGATGTGGGTTGGAAATCAGAATCTGTGCCCTAGTAATTGGGTATTCCTTTGCAGGGCACACTGTGGACAGTCAGCCACAGAGAGTAGCCCTGATAAGAGATCAGAACTATGCTTTCTTCCTCATACAGTGAATATCTTGAAAATGGCTGGAGAAGTCTTTTATTTTTATCTATCTATCTATCTATCTATCTATCTATCTATCTATCTATCTATCTATCTATCTACCTACCTACCTACTTATTTATTTAATTTTGGTCTCCAGCCTCTACGCTCTTTGCTTCCAGTGGTGTCAGGACCTAAGAGCCCAACAGCTTCAGTCTCTCAGTTAGATATAAAACTAGACAGGAGTGAGTAAAGCTATTGGGAACTCCAAGGAAGCCCCCGCTGATGTAGCTTTGTGGGACAGGTTGTTAGAAAACAATGCTAAACATACACACGGACACACGTGGATGTTTATGTAGATGTGTACAAGAACGTAAATACATACACACGTTATTCAAACATCTATGAATTTAAGATTGTGGTGAGGTCTGAATTGCACTGTTGGTTTAAAGCTGACAGCCTGTGATCTGATGTTCAGCTTTCTTCAACTGTGCTGGAGGCCAATGAACAGCACAGCTTGTAACTGCAGCTCTCAGGTGGAGTGGCAAAAATGGGAAGCCTGATGTTGCTCTCTTTTCCTTCAGGTTAGATTCTCTTAGCTGGGTTTGTTCTCCGGTTCCTTATGCAGGGGAAGTACTGTTGTACCTTCCATCCTGTATGATCCACTGTTGTTTTTAAAGTCCCCATAAAGACTATTCTAGGTCAGACAGAATGAGTAGTTTGATGACACCAAGATTGTAACAAACTTCCTGATTTCGTACAAGCAGGTGAATCGTTCAGAACTCAGCAAGCATACTCTGCAATAGAATAGACATAGGGATTAGTACAGGAAAGGACAGAATGTAGGTTAATCCACAATCAGCCATTCTTTCATCTTCTCTTATTATACTTCTCTGACCTTTATTGAGCCTATTTATACTTCCTTATGACTTCCCATTAACCCATTTAATTGCAGACATTTTTATTGGCCCAGCACAGGGCCTCAGGCTGTTTTGATCCGCCTTTGACTTGTTGACCTGATGGAGACATCAGTAACAGAGGATTTCCATGACCTCCCCCTGTGTTTGATCTGACTAGCCTGTCTCTCCAGTGGTCATGCTTGGAAATACAGTGTGATCCCAGCGCAATCCTCTCTATTAGCTTGGGGAGATTCTGAAACTCAGATTCTTCCAAAGCAGCTGTCATCAGGGAAGAGCTTAGAGGACCCAGATCTGCAACCACAGGGAAGGTGGAGGTGTACCAAGACCAGGTCAGGTACTAACCATCAGGTGCTGTTGGCACAGGCTGTACCCTCCCACTATGAACGTCTATTTGGAATCCCCACCTGGAAAGGGACATAATCCTGATCCTTAGTTTGGCACTTCAACCTGTCTTTGGATCTAGTATGGCCAAAAGAAGCCACTTCTGCCCCAGACGGTCCCTCCGAGTAGTATGTTTTGATCTCTTCAGCTGATGATCACAGCCGCCATAATAGGGCAGTAATAATAGCTTCTGTGCTGTTGCAATAAACACTGTGGCCAAAAGCACCATGCTGAGGAAAGAGTTTACATGGATTACATTTTTCTGTCACAACCCATTGCTGAGGGAAGTCAGGGTAGGAACTCAAACAGGAACCTGGATGCAGGAACTAAGGAGGAATGCTTCTCTTTGGCTTCCTTCCCACAGCTTATGAAGGCTGCTTTAGGGCCGCCTTCCCAGGGACACCACCACAAGCCAGTCTGATGGAGTCATTTTCTCAGTTGGGGTTCCCTCTTTCCAGATAGCCTGTCTTGGGTGAAGCAGATAAAACAAACAACAAACAAGCAAGCAAAAAATCCAGCACAGATGCCTAAACTGCCCATCAGCATTGAAAGATGTTAAACTATCATTTAACTAACTTAGAATATTTGTAAGTTATACTATTTATACAATCTAACTTTTATATAAATTTAAAGTAACTATAAATTATTAAATAATTCATGTTGTTTAAATGGTGAAACATGAACTTTTATACAATGATGCCACCCTCTCTGCTCATCTGCAACTCTTGTTCAGTTTCTCAGTAGAACAAGAAGAATCTGGTAGCAGAAAGTAGCAAGGGGAGTGTGGCCACACCACTCAGTGATGCCCTCTGGTTACAAGAAGCATGCATAGCACCCTTTCTTAGAACCTGGCTCCCAGAATCACCCTTAATGACAGCTTCTCAGAACAATCATCCAAACAGGAACATCTGTGTTGCTTCTACATGACCAAGTCTTTCTAGATTATTCTTTCTATTGGCACAGAGAATGGTGTAATACCTATGGAGCAAAATTATGTATGGCTGTGAGCTAATTCTCTCTCTCTTGCATCACTCCTCATCTCTATGTGGGAAAATTGCAATCAGAAGAGATTAATCAGTAATCAAAGCCAAGATGCACTACTGCTCTAATGTTCCTGTTACATTAACAAGACCCAGAGAATCCTGGAGATCCATCTTTCCTCAGAAGCTCCTTGGTCACTGTCCTGGTTAGTTTTATGTCAGCTTGACATGAGTTAGAGTCATCAAAGAGGAGGGAGCCTCAGTTGAGAAAATGCCTCCTAAGATGAGTCTGTTGGCAAACTTAATTAGTGATTGATGTGAGAGGGCCTACCCACTGTGGGTGGGACCGCCCCTGGGCTGTGATTCTGAGTCCTACAAGGAATCAGGCTGAGTGAACCATGGGAAGCAAGGCAGTACATCAGCTCCTGGCCATGGGAAGCAAGGCAGTAATGGGCTGTGCATCAGCGCCTGCTTCCAGGTTCCTACCCTGCTTGGGTTCCTGCTCTCATTGCTTTTGATGATGAATTGTTATATAGGCCTGTGAGTGGAAACAAACAAACAAACAAACAAACAACCATTTCCTCCCCAAATTGCTTTTGGTCATGATGTTTCATTACGTTAATAGACACCCTGACTGTATCAGTCACTGTGCTGTTAGCCAGTCTGTTGTCAACTTGATACAAACTAAGGTCATCTGGGGGGAAGGAACCTTAACTGGGGAAGCGCCTCCATCAGAATGGTCTATGGGCAGCAATATGGAATATTTTCTTGATTGATGATTGACGTGGGAGGGTCCCGCTCACCTTGGGTGGTGTCACTCCTGGGCAGATCATCCTGGAGTGTGTCAGAGAGCATTCTGAGCAAGCCCTGGAGAGGAAACCCGTAAGCAGAACTTCTAAACATCTGTTCAGTTCTATCAGTGATGAACAGGGACAGGAAAATGGAAGCCAAAAAAACCCGTTCCTTTCCATGTTGCCCTTGGTCATGGTGCTTATCACAGCAATCGAAAGCAAGACAGCATCTTTCTTAGAACGTGACTATCCATTAAAATGACAGAATCACGTGGGGTCCTTTTCTTTTGCATGTGAACTCTTCCACTGAAGATTATGAGGAAGTATGCTGAGATCAGTGTGCGTGCTCATTTACAATACAACCAAGAATCTTATCTCTGTTTATCACCATTCTGGTAGCTGTGACCCCCAGTACCCAAGAGAGCAACTTAAGGCAGGGAACATTTACTTTGGCTCACTAGTTCACAAGGTTCTGTTATTTCCATCGAATGAGAGTAAAGGTTATTACCTAAATTCTGTGGTTAAATTGGCAAGCTTTATTTTCTGTCAGACAGGGCTGGCTCCCTAAAGCAGGGTTTGAGAAAATGATATTGAACATAAGAAAAAGTGGGGCTTATTTAGCCACAAAAACCGCAAGGCTAGGGTGGTTTCTAAGAATTTTTGGTTACATCGGAACTTAGCAGAACATCTCAAAATTATTTGGCAGAACATCTTATCTTACTATGGTGGAGGTCAGGTTATAGGGTGTAGAACCTGTCAAATTCCAGAAAATAGGTCAAGACATGGCCAAACCATTTTAGAGAAAATGGAAATGAACTTCTTTTGACCATGTAACAAGATGGCTTTTACTCTTAAGATGGAGTCAAGCTCAGTCTGGTTCCTTTGGGCCACTGTACAGCATGGCTCTGGAAGGGTGTAATAGAGGAGCTTCTGTGGGTAATGGAGAATAGGACACATGGAGAAACACGTAAAGTTTCCAGTCAAGATATAGCCTCTATAGGCATGCCCACAGTAAACTTTTTCCCCCGGCTAGGTCCCTCACTCTGACTTTCATCACCTCCAAATAACATTATTGTATTATACATATATACAGAGGTTATACATATATACAGGAGCCCTCATGATGTAATCATCTCAGGAGACCCCCCCTTTGCAGACACCTCTGGAGGTGATCATGCTAGTCCCCTGGGCATTTCTTAAATTGTTGGGGGTTGGACTGATGCTTGTATTTTTATGCTAACTGCTGGCCCTCAAGATCTGGTTATTGCCTTGATATACCTATCCCTGTTGTGTAAACCTGCCTAAGACATTATGCCTAATGGGTTGATTGAAAGGCCCAAAACCTGGGCAGGGAAGAATGGGGTAGGTGTGGCTAAGGTTCCCAGGTTTTGGGAACAGAGGAATCATGGGAAGAAGACAGACGGACAAGAAGAGAGGAAGCAGGATGCCACGATGGCTTAGCATGGAGAAGAAACCACTTGGGCCAGGAGGAAGGACTGTAAGAATGGCATGGATGGAGAAAACACCAAGATAAAAAATATAAGCAAGTATTTATAAGATTATGGATGGAAGGTAGCCCAGATAAAGATGGTTAAGGCGGATGGAATTGGATGGGGACTAGGAGGTGGATGGTGAGGTTATTGAGACAGTGTAGGTGAAATATCTGCCCAGCCCACAGTAAATAAGGCAATTATAACATCTAACAGGTGTCTGTGTCCTATTAATTGTGATACCAGGTTAAATACTGCTGCAATAATTATAGAGCTAACAATAAATATTATATAGCCAAACAACACCAATTTTGTTTAATACAACAAAAATTCAATCAAGTTAGCAATGAAATTACCCATCATACCTTCCTTCAGACTAGGCCAGAGTCTTTCCGATTCTCAATTGCTTTCTTTTCAGCTTCATGAAACACACAAAGCGAAGGTGCACAGTTCTTGGTTATTTAATTCCATTTTTGACAAACCTCCCAAATGCCTTTCACTCTTTAAATCAATTACTGCATTTAGACTGTCTCCCTAACCTATTTCATTAAACTGCCATCTTCCGATGGCCTCCTCTTTCAACAACATAATTTGCCTTTAATAATTAATATAGAAGAATTCAAAATATAATCCCTGAGCTCACTTAAAGGCTCTTTAATCAATTAAGGACATGTGGCTTTGGGACAGAGGTCTCCCCCAGAGCTTCAGAATCCCCTTGAAACTTACTTGGTTCTAACAGAGGCCATATTTAAAATTTGTCTTTGTAGAGCGGCCCCCGGCCCTGGAAGACAAAGAACAGATTTCAAATGAACAGGATGCACACAATTGCTCAAAGGTTCTTTTACGTGAAAATAATGCCAACATTTATGACAGAGAAATTCAAATGGAAACTTTTTCTCAAGCTAAGTCCAGGTCTGAGCATGACAGATGTGCTGCTGTCCCGCTGGGCTGACCTTTTCCTGTCAGGCTCCCCTTCTGAGTTGGAGAGTCTCTACCACGCTGGGGCTTGGGGGCTGAGGGTGGGAGGAGGCTTATTAACAAGGCTTCTTGGCCTGTAGTCAATAAGAAGTAAGATCCAAGTTTGCCTCATTCATTTATCTGCCCGATCAGTGACAGACACAGCATTGAATCTGGTACCAGTAAGGTCTGAGTTCAAATCCCAAATATAGTGGAGCATGGATGTGTTTTACATATGCAGGCGTGAAGACCGGAAATCCACTTTGAGTGTCAGTCCTTGGAATCTATCCAACTTTTGTTTATTGTTTTTGAGACAGGCTCTCACTGGGACCCAGATGCTGACTAGACCTGGATAGCTGGCCAATGAGCCCCAGGAATTTGTTGATTTTTGTCTTCTGGGTGCTGAGATTTCAAGTTCATTTCCCCATACTCAGCTTTTTCATGGGTACTGGGGACTGAACTTGGGTCCTCCAACATTTCTGGCAAGCATTTTATCAACTGGACTATTTCCCTAGCCCCGAGCCCTTATTTCTGTATTTATAAAATTCAGGTAATCATTTGCTTGTACATCCATTTCCTCTTATGGCAGGACAGGGTCTTGATAGCTATTGGGTGGACAATGAATATGTAGATAATTGTCTGTTATCAACACATGGTGGAGCATCTATTTGAGTTGGATCATAGTGCTAGCTTCGTTTCAAGATGATTTATCTTTGGAATTATGTTTTGTGTGAACACTCATTAAGTCTAGTCTGAACACCGACTGACTGATGAGTAAACTGGGGGCCAGATGTGTAGCCAGGGAAAGCCTGCCCGGGATTAATCTCTGGCCTCTGTTATTTCTCAAAAGAGACAAAGCCAGTGTGGAGATGTTGCCAGCTTGTTGTGTGTGCAGAATCTAATTTATAGCTGACCGGGGTCTCTGGAGAATCACACATGTTTATATCATTACCAAACAGTAATTGATTACAAAGCTCCGTTGTGAAATTTACAATTATTGAATTACTCCATGTTCTCCCATAAATTTCAAATCTTTATTTCTAAAAGTCAATTGATATTCAGCCCAATAAATATTTAATTTAGATGTAATAATGGTGTTAAGGCAAAATTAAATTCTCATTTAGAAAATAAGAATGACCTGGAGAGAGCCAGGGAGAGATGGTGGTGGGGCAGGACGGGCAGGAGATTGCTCTCACCGTGTCCCTTCCTAATCGGACGAGACTTCTTGGGTGGGAGACTTCTCAGCTTCTGTTTGTGGGAAATAAAAAGTCCTGTCCATTTTTGTGGGGGCTTGGTATTTCATTATCTGAACTGCCCAGTAGTCATGACTCTTTAAAGCCTTAAAATTACAACACAACATTTTCCCCTTGCTTTATAGATAGCTGGGGAAACTGAGGCTCAGAGAACTGCAGTGATTCCTTCTAGGTGATGCTACAGGAGAGGAAGGCTTGCCCACATCTATTGGCTGGTCCATCAGTAGGCTCACAGGCCTGTTAACATCTGTATACTTGATGGGGCTTTGGTCTTCCACATACAGGAAGCCTCAACATAAGCGTTCTAAACAAGGTGATGTTGACTGCCTCTTCTTACAAAAGATGTCAAGAGGGAGGGAATCCACCTGGCTCATGGGATTGCAAGGCTGAGAGAGTTCTGGCCTCCTTTCAGTTGTTTTTTTTTTTTTTTTTTTTTTGTCTGCTATTTAAAATTTGTGACTCTAAACTTTATGGCCTAAGGCAGCCGCTTGAGATCCAGCCATTGCATGTGGAGTGGGAGGAAGAAAGAATAGAGAAGGCCACATGACTTTATCTTAAAATTTTGTTGTTTATTGTGTGTATTTCCCCATGTGCATATTTCGCAGCATGCCTGTGAGGGCAGGGGACAGCCTTTAGGAACTGGGTCTCCTATCATTGTGTTTCTGGGATTGAACTCAGGTCATTGGGTTTAAGAGCAAGCTCCTTTACCAGGGGAGCCATGCTACCACCCCTTCCCTCTCTTTTAGCAAGATTTTCTTTTTGTATCCTTATGTTTACTCAGAACTTAACTGCGTGTGCATATCAAATTGTAATATCTATCAAGCTGTCTTTTTGGGTACTAGTGTCTGGTTCAAAACTGGAATTTTTGTCTGTCAGGAAGGGAAAAATAGATTCAAGAGTACTGCTCTCTAGACTCTCACCAACACAGAGATGTCACGGTGTCCACACAAGCTAGCCTTGCAGCTGTCTAAGATGAACAGTCTTCAGTGCCAGCACACAGGGCCAAGCGAAAATGGGAGTCACTCAACAATCGTTTGCCTGTTTGGTGTCCGCCAGGCACTGAGCCAGGCAGTTCCTTTGCATATAGAGACAAGCAAGGCATGTTGCTTTCTTTCAGACAATGGCACTTAAAGTGTGGTCCTGGGGCTAGCATCGGGGCATTGTCACCTGGGGACTTTGAGAGATGTACATTCTCTGGCTCCTTCTCTATGTCTCCATTCAGGAACTGTTTTTTTTTTTTTTTTTGTTGTTGTTGTTGCTGTTTGTTTTGTTTTGTTTTGTTTTTGAGCAAGAGTTTTTCTGTGTAGCCTTGGCTGTCCTGGAACTCACTTTGTAGACCAGGCTGCCCTGCCCCGCTCAAGAGTTGTGCTTTAATAAAAACCCTGTGGAGGATTCCGAAGCTTGTAGAAGTTGTAAATTCTAACTCATGGCGCTTACAGGAATGAGAGATAGTGCAAAATTTGGAACCCCCCCTGGGTTGTATCTGAATTCTGACTCTCTCAGAATTAGTAACTTTTCTGGGTTGTTGGCCAAGTTATGCAGGTTATCTGCCACCTTGGTGTCCTCATGCTAAGAGGTTGACATGAGGTAACAGAATACTTAGCACACAGCGCTCAGTGAATGACTACTCCAGTATCTTCATAATCCTCGCTGTGGTTGACATAACCGTCAGGAAAGATCAAGAGGAATCATATTCTAATATTACTATTATGGTGGTCAGAATGAGAATGGCTCGCATAGGCTCATGGATTTGAATGCTTGGTCGTCAGGAAGTGGCACTACTTGAGAGGGATTAGAAGGTGTGTCCTTGCTGGAGAAAGTGTGCCCCCGGGGCTCGTCCTACTCTCTTTCTCCTCCTGTTACCTGCAGATCTGGATGCAGAACTCTCATCTACTTCTCCAGCACCTGAGTGCCACCATGGTCCTCACCATGATGAAAATGGACTATAC
Source organism: Psammomys obesus (assembly GCF_907164565.1). Taxonomy (NCBI): domain Eukaryota; kingdom Metazoa; phylum Chordata; class Mammalia; order Rodentia; family Muridae; genus Psammomys; species Psammomys obesus. Next base: position 1,615,992 of record NW_026586589.1, read on the forward strand.
CTCTGAAACTATCAGCAAGTCCAATTAAATGCTTTCTCTTATAAGAGTTGCTGTGTTCATGGTGTCTCTTTACAACAAGAAAATATAACTAAGGCAAGCATGCAACAGAAATCCCAAGACATTTTTTAAGTCCTCCCCCACCCCGTGTGTGTGTGTGTGTGTGTGTGTGTGTCTGTGTGTCTGTGTGTGCATGTGGAGGTCAGAGGACCTTGGATGCTGGGCCTAGCCTTCCACCTTCTTTAAGACAGGCTGTTTGCTGCTGTATACACCGTGCTGGTTGGCCTGTAACCTTCTGGGAATTCTTCTGTCTCTATTGTCTACCTCATTAGAAAAGCTAGGAAGCCAGATGTGCATTCTGTAATGAATTCTGAATTTTGAGGATCCCCACTCAACGTCCTGTTTGTGCAGCAAGTGTGTTACCCACTGAGCCATCTCCCCAGCCCCCAAAGAAATTTAATTTTTTTTCAAAAACACCTACTGTTTTTTAAAAAAAATTCTTTCTGTTAGTCCTTCCTGTCTTGCAAGAGATAATCAAGATTTGCCTTTAAAATGTAAAGTGTGATGTTAAGAGTCTTAAAAAAGCATTTACCAGGGAGGACATTCAGATGGATACTGTGCATATGCAAATGCACTGAATCTCATTAGTCACAGGAAGTGAAAATTAAAGCTACAGTAAAATTACCCCATGCATTCACCAGATTCATTAAATGATAAGGATAGGATGCCAAATGTTGATGAGGACAAGGAGTGGCTGAAGTTCCATAAGCTGCCCCTGGAAGCATAAATAGAGCAGTCCTAATAAGCCGAGTCCATGCATCTTTTATGAAGAACCACCTTTTGCTCTGATGTATAGGTGAGCTGAAGTGGTCAAGCACAGTTTCTCACAGACACCTACCTGCATGACGTTCGCAGCATTATGTGGAAGGCAGAAGCCCAGAAACTGCTCAGAAGCTCCCTGGAGAAAGGTTAATTTGTGATTTACTCATGCAAAAGACACTATGCAGCCAAGATAACGAACGACTTCACACAACAAAAAGGCCTTTTCTCAGTCAACTTGGATGTGAGAAGCCAGACACAGGGGACAAAATGTTATATGGTTCCACAGATGCCTATTTCAAATACAAGCCAAACGATCTTTGATGTGGAAGTGAGGGCCCTCCTTACCTTGTGGATAGGTGTTGAAAGAATATCACTACAGTGATACTGATGTTATTTAATTCTTTTTTGATTTTTGTTGGAGACAATTATGGTATATTTATGAAAATTTAGTAAGCAGTTTATGTTTTTATACTTTTGTGTATGTATGTTGATACACATCAATACAATATTTCAGCGCAAAAGCTTACTTGAAATATCTGTACAATAACATCTAAAATGTTTATAGAAAAGTGAAAAGCATGATTGAGGGAAGCCAGAGAATTGGCAGGAGTTAGGAGAATATGTCAGTCATTTGCATGTATCTTTAACCGCCATGGCTGAACAGCAGAGTAAGACAAGGATCACATATGCACAACAACAACAACAACAACACACACACACACACACACACACACACACACACACACACACACACACTTTCTTCTTTTTCCTCTGCAGAAGTAAACCATTTCTTAATATCTAGACCAGGAAGTGATAGACCTGTGCCATTGATGGAAGCGAAGGAAGGTTAAGCCCTTTCAAGAATGCAGTTTGTGATTTTAGTTATTATTATTATTATTTTTTAATTAGATCACAGCTTTCTATGCATATTGAGAGCATGGCTGCTAGCCTTAGCTGGAGAATGAGGGTATTAAACCAGGGTGTGTTTTCTTGACTTGTGTTAGTCGCCCATTCCCACCGTGGCCTTTCTGGGGATGCAAACCTGGTTCTCCTGGCGCCTGGTTTTCTGGTATTGATATTTAGTCTGTGGCGCATTTTGTATTTGGAAGAAGCACCCCACTCATTGCTCCCGCCTCATTGTAAACATTTACAGGACTTGTCAGAAAGCCTGCAAATGGAATTGCCTCACTGTGCATATAGAAAAGGCAAGGTTTTTTGTTTTTGGTTTTCAGTTTCTTTTGTTTTGTTTGTTTTGTTTTAAATTCTGGCCAATTGCCAGGGAAAGGATAGACAATGGAACTAGGAAGCAGAAGGTTCCTTTTTACTCAGCAGGGCTCAGAACACAGGATAGGATTCACAGTCACCCTAGTTCTTGGGAGCCTGGTTAGAACCTTCAGAGAGCATTGCTTCAGCTTTCTAAAGGGCTGTGGGGTAGCCTGCGATCAAGGAAGATAAACAGGTTCTTCCCGGAATCTAGAAGGTAGAATGGCTACTCTTAAAATCCTCTCTTCTGAGTAATTTATACACAAGGAAAAAAGATGTAGAGGAGACTAATGGTAGAGAGATTAGGAAATAAGGATAAAAAATTCATTAAAAGGTTGCTTTTAATGAGTTGATCAGATTGGAAAAGTCAAATATGTATGTTGGTTTGTCAAACATTGAAATTGCTTGTCATCCCCAGGGTTATGGGAACTCCAGTAATTCATAGGGGAATTATAATTTCATCCATAGCTTTTTAGCTTTTATACATTTACTTATATATATTTATACATATACCTGGGAAAGCAGGACCCTGCTTTCAATACCCTCAGAGTTTTGAAAAACATTATAATGAATATTTCTACTCTCATTGCGAATTTTTGAGCATTATTGTATTTATGTTTTGCTTGCTCTCGTGTGTGATTTGCAACCATCTATGTCTGTTCTTATGTGGGGACATGTGTGTGAGTGCATGTACACACGTGGCACAGGCATGCGAAGTCCTGAAGTTGATCTCGGGTGCTGTCCATGAGCACTCTTCCCTTTATTTCTTGAGGCAAGGTCTTTCACTGTACCCAGAGCTTTGGGTTCTGGCTCATCCAGGTAGCCAGCTGGCTCTGGAGATCCCTTATCTCTGTTTCCTAAGTGCTGGGATGAGAAGTGGGTGCCTGCCCAGCTTTTACATGGGTGTTAGGGACCCAAACCCCTGTTTCTGGCATGGTAAGCATTCTATCCACTGATCCATCTCTCTAGCATTCTATCATTAGTTTTGATAGTTGTATCTGAATTTGTTCAACCTTACCTTTAGTATTGGATGTTTAACTGGCTTTCATATTTCATAAGATGGACTTGAGTGAATATCATACTCAAACATTTGATTCATCATTAACGATTTCCTTAGACCAAAACTGGCATTTTTTTTCACATTTCATGAATGAAAACTGGCATCTTCTTTCTTTCTTTCTTTCTTTCTTTCTTTCTTTCTTTCTTTCTTTCTTTCTTTCTTTCTTTCTTTCTTTCTTTCTTTCCCTCCCTTCCCCCCTCCCTCCCTCCCTTCCTTCCTTCCTTCCTTTTGTTTTAATAACCATGGCAGCCTAGTATTTCTTATGAAGCTTGAAAATGGCTGAGTCGGAATCCACACAGACTTGGTTGGGATCCTGATTCTACTATGTACCAGCTGTGTGATCTTGGATGGATGTATGTGCTCAGAAAGCCTCAGTATTTCCATTAGTAAAATGGGAACCTAATTATAAGGTCCATTGATCTCTAAAGAGGATTAATTGAGAAACTGGTGAAGAAGCACCATTTAAACACACCTTTGCCAAAGAATGACCTCAGTATAAGACCTTTTCTTGGATTTTTTGGAGGTGTGGCAGGTAGTTCAGACACTCTAGAGCTTCCACTACAACAACATCAGGCTTTGTTCTAAAGCAGAGAGAGCACAGGTCAAGAGCATTTTGTTTTCACATAAAGCCAACCTGAGCTTTTATTATTTTTTTCTAGAGTTTTAGATAAATGTGTATTCATACTTTTAGAACAAGGACCAACAAAATATGACCAGTGGGCCAAATCCACTTTGCCTCCTGATTTCTTGAGTTAGATTTTATTGGAACAAAGCCTTGTGCTTTCTTATGACAGCAGCAAGCTAAAAAAAAAAGAAAAATACTTTTTTACGGCCCTTTCCAGAAAAAGTTTGCTGACTCCTGTTTCAGATAACCATAAAATATTTATTTCTGAGCTCATGAGAGATAAATGCATTGTACTTCTAAAACCGTTTTTATTCCTATGATAGAAGAGAGAACCAAGCTGAGTTGGCTCTGTCATTTGTGGGTGCTACACAGTGTCATAAATGAAGGAATATGTGGCTCTCACATTTTGATTGACACATTGATCTTTCCAGATATTCTTGGATACATTCCATAGGCTGTCTTTGGGTGCGAGTGAAACCTTCATGGTATCTTAAATGCTTGTCATTATTTAGTCTGAAGCTTCAATGAGACTGTTTTAGAATTATTTGTCATAAAAATGCAAGATTGGCTTTCTGTTCTTGGTAGTAAAACAAACCTATTTTCTTATAGTTTGTTTTGGGTCTGAATGTTTTGGACTTGACATAGGGAATGGTCTATCATTTTGTTCCTTTGGTATAGGGGTAGAAATTGGGGTGGGGCTGAGTTTTGTCTTTTTTTTCTACCCTTTCACATACATGGATCATATCTCTTTAGTCTATGTCATACTAATTTTAAAATGCTGCAGATTTGTGTTTTAAAGATTTATTTAATTTTAAATCATGTACATGTGTATGTGTCTGTCAGTGTAGAATGTGTGTGTGTGTGTGTGTGTGTATAGGTATGTGTGCTTGAGTGCAGGTGCTCATGGAGGCCAGAAGAGGGCACCAGATCCTTCAGAGCTAGAGTTATAGGTGGCTGAGAGCTTCCCTGTCCAAGGGTACTGGGAATGGAACTCATATTCTCTGAAAAAGCAGTATGTACTCATCACTGAGCCTTCTCCCTAACTTCAAAAATTATGTTTTGGAAAGGAATTATGTTTGGGGTAAGGCTTAGGGCACTATGTTTTCTGTCTTGATTTGGGGGTATAAGGTAACAGCAGGTGATGGCCTTTGGCTCTAGAGAGTCATCAATTTACGTCCAACCCTGCTATTTCCTGTTGGTTCATTGGCAAGAATAGTTAATAACCAGTGAGTCCAGGCACAGTGCTATTCATTATAACTAAATCATGCAGGCACTGACTACTTCTAGCTAAATTTGGGGGTAAATATTTCACAAAGGTAGACTTCAAAAGGGTGTAAAACTGGCCAGTTGGTTTGGAGGGGAGGTCTTTCATGGTGGAACAAATTTCACAGTACAAACCACAGTCCATATGGACCCTGGTTTTAAGCCCTTGGTTCTTCTGATATTGCCTGGGTTGTACACAATGAAGACCTTGGTCCTCAATTAGATCATGTTTGGTCCTTCTGCTTTTCTTTGTAGCTTCTATATCCTATAACCTTTCTAGCTTATGGTTAACCTTAGAGGACAGGGATGTGATAATTGGACATCCCCTCCTAGGCATCCTCCTCAGGGCACTGGATCCATGAGATAGCAAGTCAGAAGGGAGGTGTGGGGAGAAGCACTACAGAGAGGAGAAAATCACAGTCATGGATGTAGCTTCCTCCATCAACACACACACACACACACACACACACACACACACACTATTCTGCTCAAAACCCACTCAGCAGAGTGGCTGGCATGTGGGTAATGCTTAATAAATGTTGGCTATTATTACCATTATTATTAATACCATTTAAAACCACAACTCTTTTTTTTTTCTGTTAAATAAATAAATAAATAGATTTGGGAATAACGCTCCCCCAGGCTTCCACACCATTACTATTCAACTTATTTAAATTTAATTTCTGCGAGGTTCTGTGTTTAATTTTTAAAAACCCAGTGAATTATTAGTATTTTAATGACTAATGACACTTAATAAATAATAACACTGGCAAGAGCTCAAAATGGGTGCCATTTAATGAAATGTTCTACCTATGTTTTTTTTTTTTTTTTCTCTTTTCAAGAAAGGGACAGGAAGAATAATGCCTACGGAAAGTTTCACCCCATGACCAAATGTTCTCTATAACTTGAACTTTTTGCCTTATGATTAGTGGGGTAATAGCTTTATAGTGTCCCTGAGTCTATCTTACAGGGAAAAATGTATCTTACAGGGAAAAATGCCCAGCTAATATTAATTTCCCTTAGACATTATGGAGCACGTATTATGTGTTGTTGTGTTTTAAGAGTTTTAGAGATATTAATTCATTAATCCTTGTAGCAACCCTGTAAGGCAGTAGCTATTTCATTTCTAGAGAAGGAAACAGAGACATAGAAAGTGTATAGACTTTGACTGAGGCACACAGTGAGGGGATAGTCAGCAGGATTCAAAACCAGGTGGTTTGACTACATGGTTTTATAAACCATGGTGTACATTCCTTCTTCAGGTGACAGATAGGGCCTGGCCTAGGACATGGCTCTCATCCCTCCTCGGATGTTTGGGGATGGCAGTGACACCGCTAAAGTAGGGTTATCTCACGTTAGACCTCAGGGGAGGGAAAGAGTGTCCCACTGACAGCAAGCAAGTTATATTACGGAGGAAGACTCGAAATGCCTCTGTGTGCACATTTCATCTTTTGTGTGTGTGTGTTCACTGAGTCTATGGTGTGGAGCACAAAGCCCTTGGCATCAATATGTCCATATAAGCTTTTCATGTCTATACAATGCAAATCATGAAGGTATGAATGTAAAATATGATGGGATAGCTTTACATCTTATGATAGTATGTCTAGCAAAACCTCTACCTACAAACGAGGGTCTACCACTGGCTTGGAATTTGCCAGTTAAGGTTAGGCTGGATGACCTGTGAGCCCTACAGATCTGCCTGTCTCTGCCTGACCCACTTTAGGATTGCAAGTGTATACCACCCTCTGAGGCTCTTTTATGTCAGTTCTGGGAATCAAGCCTCAGGTCCTAGGGCTTGCATAGTAAGCATTTTGCCCACTAAGTTTCTTCCCAGCCCAGTGTGTGTTTCTTAAATAAAGGAGACTTGGGTATCCTAGCAAGTGAAGTGGGGTTATTATTTGACATGGACTCTGTTGCCTGCTTTTGGATCACTTTCCCCTAACTGGGCAGCCTTGTCTGGCCTCAGTGGAAGAGGATTCACTTGGTCCTGACACAGCTTGATGTGCTGGGGTAAGTTTATAAGATGGGAAGCTTCCCTGGAAGGGGGAAAAAAGGGAAGAGGGTGAGAGGGTGGGACCAGGAGGAGAGGAGGGTGGGGGTACAATTGGGATGTAAAATGAATAAATAAATAAACTTATTTTTAAAAAAGGGTTTCTGGAATGTTCCTTGTATCAGTTACAACGGGGGCATTTTTATTGGGGGCCACGGAATACTTCTCTCTTCGGCAAACTCTGATCCAGCAATGACGGCATCTTCTGTCTGGGGCTTTATATCCATCTCTGGGTCATAGCTGAGTTTTGAATTTAATTTAATTTAATTTTTTTAGTGAGAATTAAGTCAGGATACAGTTCCTTTTCCTCTGCCTTCTGCACCTCACCATTTACAGCTTTTCAGAGCCAGAGAGAAGCCCTGTCCAGGCCATGTCACTGACCTTGATACTATTTTGGGCTTTTCTGACAGTGACAGTTCTAAACCCTGTCAGACAGACATGGTAGATGAGCCAAGTACCTAGGAAAACTGTTATCAAATTAAAACCCAAGCAAGATCCAATGTGAGCTCTGTCTATAAATAACTTATGAAAAGTGAAAAGATGTTTCTGTTAGCAAATTTAAAATAATCGTTAGAATCCTTCAACAGATTGCTGCTAATTAGATTGAGAATTAAACAGCTTTGTATGAGCGCAGAGTTAATTAATAGCTCATTACTTTTTTAATAAGCCAAATTCGTTTGGAAACAGAAGAGAGACGGCAAAGTTCATCATGGATGAGTCGTTAGATTGGGATTATTTCTTCTTCCCTTGATGAGAGAAGGAGTTTAATTAAAGCAGGGGACACATTTATATCATGAACGAGTTGTGTGCAATCGCTAGCATTCAGGGCTGGAGAAATCAGTGACTCTCCTCATTTTCAAAGCCCCCTCAGGATCTACAGGGTTAATATAAGTTGTGTTCCCATCTTTTCAGCTCCTGAGTCATTCAATTCACTGATCAAGCCAAAACTTTTTGAGGCTGGAAAATGTATTCAAAGTAGTAGAAACTTACTGTAGTCCACACTGATTTTATTTCCATCCGTTTTTGGTCCAGGTATCCTAGGGTCTCACTTTGAAGGCTAGGCTCCATTTTCCTGACTTCCTCTCTTCCTCTTTTCTATCCTTCTACATAGTCTCAATTCTCATTATTTCTTTATCTGGTTTCTTGACCCTTCGGTGCCCTTTATATTACATAACATGGGGCAGAATGGAAAGAATGAAATGAGTGCCTTTAGGATTTCGCAGCCAAGTGCATTCTCAGTATCCCACAGAGCACTCTCCATTATCCTCCCAATCGTCAAGGCACCCCGTGTCTACAGGGCAGTCTCTGCCAGCAGTCATTCTTGACACACTTTGGAGGTTGGGTGTATGAATTTGCCTTTCAGAGTGTCTGTGTTTGTTGAAGCGTGGTTTCCATGAGTTTCCACTATTTTGTCTTCTGCTCAACCCAGTGAAGCCATTCCCTGTGTTTGAGCGAGTTAGATGTTGCCAGCTCTGAGCCCCTAGGTGCACAGTTCACCCACAGCACTTCCAGTGCTGAGCCCAGGTTCTTGTTAAGTCTTTTGAGCTCCTTTGCTTACACATCGCGGGGACTTCTCACTGGCAACGGGAGGGATGTGGGAGGAAAATGCTTTTGTCTAGGGACATGTTAAATATGCGCCTACTGCTGAGATGAAGTCTCTCTTGGAACTGAACCGTGGCACATGAGTATGTTTTTCGTTGTTGTCACTTTCTGATTGAAGCTGTGGCTGACTGTTAAGCGTGCCCATCTGATTACCACCAGTTCATTTCAAGAGCTGTACAGATAGATGTTGCAGAACAGAGCTTCTGGGCTTTGGTGCAGTCATATGCTGGGTTTTTTAGGCATCCCAGAACTAGAATAACCTGTTTCTCAAAAGGTGACTGAGTCTCAGAAGGATCAAGGCTACAGATTTCTTTTGAGAGTTGTTATTTTTCTTTCCTTTACAAATGAGGACAAAGGCTTTCTAGCACTCTGCTCTTTACTAGATTATTAATTTACATTTTTCTCTTTCAGTTTATTTTTATTTTTAAAAATTAATAACAGTTTATTCACTTTGTATCTCAGCTGTAGCCCCTTGCCTCATCCCCTCTCACTCCTACCCTCCCTCCCTCTTCTCCTCCCATACATCCCCCACTCCAATGATAGGGGAGGTCCTCCTCCCCTTCTGTATGACCCTAGTTTCATCAGGTCTCATCAGGACTGGCTGCATTGTCTTCCTCTGCAGCCTGGTAAAGCTGTTCCTGCCTCAGGGGGAGATGATCAAAGCGCCAGCCATTGAGTTCATGTCAGAGACAGTTCCTGTTCCCCTTACTAGGGAACCCGCTTTGACACTGAGCCTTCATGGGCTACATCTGTGCAGGGGTTCTAGGTTAGCTCCATGAATGGTCCTTGGTTGGAATATCAGTCTCCTGTGCCCAGATATTTTGGTTTTGTTGTTTTCCTTGTGAAACTCTTGTCCCCTCCAGGTCTTTCTATCTCCCCTTAATTTATATTTTAAAAGAGTTCCACTTTTTTTTATATATCAGATTTCCAGGAAAAAACCAAAATAAGTAGACATACAAGTCCTCTAACATGTCCTTCCTGGGCACTTTTCCTGCCAAAGGTAACTATTTAGTTCTACCTTGGGAGATGAGTTTTAAATTTATCAACCAGTTTTATTTATGTTCCTGATTTCTTCTCGAGCATCCTATTCACGTGCTAAAAATGAAATGTTTTACTGTTCTGTGTTAAACCTTGCTTTTATTTAAGCCCACTCACTACTTCTCTCCCACCACCTGATTAGGCCCACTGGTGTTCCTGAAAACGTTTAGAACACTCCTAGTTAATTTTCAGCCCCAGGACCTTTGTCTATGATATTTCCTCTGTCTGAGGTATTGTTTCTTTAAGTCTCATTTTCACTGTAGGTCTTATTTTAATTGTGACTGCTGAAGTGGGTTCTCCTCTACCTGTCTAACCTAAATTTGGCCTTTCTCATGGTCTCTTACGTGCAACAGCTCCTACTTCCCCTATGTTAGTCTGTAATTGTCTGTTTTACGGGAAGAGGGTTGTTTGTCTTGTCTGTCTGTTCCACTTGAACATACACACAATGCAGGCAGGGATCACATCTGACCTGCCCAATTCTATGTCGCAGACCCAGGTGTAGTAGAAGGAAAGGAAGACCTAAAAAAAAAAAAAAAGTGAACACAAAGCACATAGACTGTGGATATCAAATTCTGAAGGACCAAAGGCTAGGGATGAAGTCAGATCCTACAGCTGATGGCTCAGGGCCATGCTGTTTGGCCTGACCCTGGTGGGCACTGTAGTTCATGAACCTGAGGCTCACTTTTGGCCCTATATCTAGTGTGTCTGAGTTGTTTTCAAGGGCACTGGGTCTCACATCCACACAGATATTGAGAGCTATCCAACTGCAGTCTCAGTCTATGGTCTTCTTCCCTTAAAATGAGCTCTGGCCCCTTTTCTATTTTGCCTGGCTAGGCTAGGTAGCATGACTACCTATTTTTACCCTATTTGTTTCTTTCTCATGGCTTTATTGAGTACTGGAAAGAATAAAAACAGCTGAGAAAGGGACAGAAAAGGTAAAAGGAGTGGGGATGAGGAATTGGGTAAGGGTGTGGTCTCCCAGGCAGCAGCTGTCCAGGTGTGAACACGGCAAGTAGCATGCATCCCTTCCTGGGACATAAGTGTTTTCTCTAGATTGTGGCTGGAGGCAACATTTGGCCAGTGCGTTCCTTATTACTTTAAAATAGGGGCTTGGAGAGGACAAGGCTCTTTGCATCTTATAAAAGGCTTTATTAGATTTCAAGCCCTGGAAATTCTTTTTTTTTTTTTTTAATTGTCCCACAGCCATTTGATTGTGATTCTCAAGTCTCCCTGGGTTTATTTCACTGCATGTCTGTTATCTATTGTTGTATAAGGAGTTATCCAAGATGGAGTCACTCTGGATCGGTTGTTGCCTGTCGTGGTGCTGTGCACTGACTTGACTGAGTGGCACAGCTACTCCTCAATGTCTGTAATGAGACAATGTCAGAACGTAGTGAGACTGCAGGCATCTGAAGGACTGACAGGCTGAAGTTCAAGGTGGCTCCTCTTTAGGGTCAACAGTCTGTGTTAGATGGGAGCTTGGTGCTTAGGGGTGACAATCATCCAGATTGATGGAGGAGTGCCAAGGCCACACTGCTAGGTGAGCACATGACACCCTTCTGTAGCCCAGCCCTGAGGCGTCTGCAAGCCTGAGGCTAGCCGGGACTACCCAGTGAGGCCATGCCACAGACAAATGCACATGGGCGATCAAATCACATTGCCGAGGAACATGCACAGCCATTTTTGGACAGTGCACCATATATCAGTATCCCATCTTCTCCCTGAAGTTATTCTTGAGGATTGTGCAGAGGCTTGGTCTACATGGATTCATTTTAAATTTAAAAAATATCAGAGTCAAATATATCAGATTGAAGTGCCATTTTTTCCCACTGTGCACACACTCTCACACAGTCACACCTACAAACATACAAATATCTCAGACACATTCTGTCTCTTTCTTTCTCTCTCTATCTGTCTCTGTCTCTCGCACACACACTCTCATAGCTGCGGTAAGCCTTTCAGATATCCTTTGATTCTCATAGCCACTGTCCAGGCTATTGCGTTCTTAAGGAGTCTCCTTTTCTTCCTGTGTTTGGGAAGCCCTCATGTGTAAACCTGGTTTAATTCTGGCTGCCGTAGCATAATTGTAATTGCTGGATTGTTAAGGTGGGTAGCCCCATCTGCCTATTGAGACATGAACCAGAGAGCCCAACACATAGCTGTTTTTCATTTTTTGTGACACCTTTTATTCCAGCATTTCCTCAACCCTGTGGAAGATGGTGTCTTGTATTTTGTTTTATTTTATTTTATTTTTTAACCAGAGCACGTGGAATCGCAGGTTGTATTATCCGAGATTTAGTTTTCAGGGGAGATTAGTCAAGTGAGTTGGTAAATGCCTGTTTTTCTTCTGTCTCTTGATGCCTTTTTCATTCAGCAAACTTTTCTGAAGGTGATGGATAGCCGGCAAGATGAAATGTCCACCCTCTGCAGACTGGCTGTCTCCTGCATATCCCCAGCTGCATAGCAATCTGAGGCTGTTTTCTCCCTCGTTCAGCAGGACTTGGAAGTTTCTGATCCTTTGTTTAGTGTCTTCATTTCTCTTGAATATTCTTTGAAGAAATCTGTATCCTGTTTTTCACTCCCCCATTTCAGTCAAAATAAAAATGTTTAAAATATTAAACATTCATTATTTAGTTTACATTTCATTGCCCCCAGTATGTTCTTCTCCACATTGGCAGAATTCTGAATGGGAAAGCATTAACCCTTTACTTTGATTTTGTAATTGTGCATGACATTTGGACTCAGAAAGCAGGAGCTGTAGAGGATCTTGGGAAGGTCAGAGAGGGAAGGTGGTTTGCTCTAGAGTAGACCAGCAGCTTAATGGCTGTCTGAGGTCAGAGCAGAGACTCTTGGGTCCCTGCTTGTATTGTTTGACTGATCTGGTCTGGATTCTCTCTGGCTTGCCTAGACCCAGTAGTCTACCTCTTTTTCCCTGTATTCTAGTGAAGGGAAGAGACACCAAAGTATAAATGAGTCTGAGGGCTCCACGACACAAGAGTGAATCCCCGAGAACTGACTCTAACTGAAATCCTGTTGGGAGTGAACTTTCTGTGCTTTATTATCTTTCCCTCCCCTTTGCTTCCTAGGTGTTCTTCCTGGAGAGTCATCCATCTTGTTTTCATGAAACAGGCCCATTGGCCTGGAATTCAATGTTTTGGCTAGACTGGTTGGTCAGCCGGCCACAGGGATCATCTTCCTGTCTTTGTCTCCCCAGGGCTGGATTTATACGTGTATGTAAAGTCATGTCTGGTCTGGTTTCTTAAGTGGGTTCTGTAGATGGAAGGCTGTCACTCCTGCCTTGTCCCTCATCTCACAGCTCAGCCCCTTCAACTCTTTGTAAGAGTTGAACCATGGAGAACGTGTGTGTGTGTGTGTGTGTGTGTGTGTGTGTGTGTGTGTGTGTGTGT
>NW_026586589.1:1629128-1655460 GCF_907164565.1 Psammomys obesus
TGTGTGTGTGTGTGTGTGTGTGTGTGTGTGTGTGTGTGTGTGTGTGTTTCAGGAATCTCTGAGGAAGGGTGGAGGAGAAAATAGACTCCTGATAGAGACTGGGGGGTTGGGTTGACACAGCTGTTGATCTTCCAGAGGGGAACTGGGGGCAGATTAAGGGAAAGCTAAAAGCATTGGGCCTCATCTATAGAGACCAATGTGTCATCTCAGTGTCAGAACTACCTGAGGCTTTGTGACAGCTGAGCTGGGGTCCCTCATGCCCAGGGTGTTACTGTCAGTACGCTTGAGGCAGGCTGGGAATCCTCATTCCCAAGCATGCTTCTGCAGCGCTTGCCTGTCTAACACTGGCCCCTCGGTTGGGTGTGTGGGAGGCCAGCTTTACATCTCCTACCACGCCTCACTTTTCTTCTTGGTAAGAGAGCCTAGGAAAGTAGCAGCTGCTTGGATATTTCCACCTCAGGATGGTCAGGTGCTTGCAGAGAGTGTTCCACGTGAGACACTCTTGCAGGATGATTTGAGGTAGGCCGTAATTAAGTCCTCAGCAGCCACTGCACTCTTTATTGGGCATCTGCTGGGGCGTTTATCTGTTTAGTACTCACAGCAGCCCTGCAAGGTAGATGTTGTTATGTTTCCCACGTTTGCAAATGAGGGAAATGAATTCTGGGGAGTCTGCTGGGTGAGTTAAAGAGCTGGGATTAGACACTGTCTGTCTGTCTGCTCTGCTATGCTTTGTGACATGATGCGACCATTTTGGAAGTCTAGAGAGCCAAAATATTCCCAGCGTCAGTGACATGAGCAATAGCAAGTCTCCTGTACTGAGCCTATTTTTTTTTTTTTTGCCTCAGGCCATGTTAAGCATTTTGCATTTCACCTGTATTAATGTCCTGAGAGGTGGGTAGGCATTGCTTCTATTTGTCAGGGTTACTGGAGCTCATGGGGGTTCCATTAGCTGTCTGACATCACGCTCAGTAGTGACAAGGCTGGGCTATGAACCTGAGTAGGGTTGCTTTAAAGCCTGGGCTCCTGGCTGCTCTGTTATGTTGACTGACTGGATCACCCCCCCCCCCCAGCACTGTTACCTGGGATTTCAGATAGTACCTTGTGATTGGTGGCACTGGAAGCTTGGGAAATAATGACATTTTTGTGGGGAGCAGAGATGGGTTCAATGTGAGCATGATGCATTGAAACAAATTCTCCTTGGTTATATGACTGAATGTACCGCTGGGTTTTATCTCAAAGGCTCTAGGAAGATTTTGAGAAATGTGTCCACACCTATTCAAAATTAGAAATAACTCGTTAATTAGTGGGTGTTGGTGTGTGTGTTGGTGGCATGAATGGGCCAAAGCACATGTGTAGAGGTCAGAGGAAAAGTTGTAAGAATCAATTCTCTTCTTCTCCCTCATGTGCTCTGGGGATCAAACTCAGGTTATCAGGACTGGCAGCAAGTATCTTTACCCCTGAGCCACCTCTCTGGCTCTCATCATGGGTATTTTTGAGACAAAGATTTGCGTCATCATTCAGAAACCTTCTCAAGATCATAGGTCCCTGTTGTTCATACAGTTTGGGTTTTCCTCCACCCTGGTTCCACTGGGCATGTGAGAGGAAGTGGAGGAGGTGTGGCAGTGGGATAGGATGAGGAGGACCGTGGAGCCAGACCCTTCTCTTGGCAGGGCTCACGGATCAATGACCATGGTGGACCACCTGCTGGGGAGATGTAGGACCCGCCAGCATTTGCAGGACATGAGGTTTGCGGGACTGATGGTTATCTGGGCTATCATGGGTGGGTGGTGGTAAGGGCTGTCCTGGCCCAAGGGGCTGCCATTCCTTTCTGGTCTCAGCTTTCACTGGGTCTTGATTGAACCTCTCTTCCTCCTGCCTTACCTCCCAGTGTTCACGCTGTTCTTTTTGTCTTCATTCTGCCTCTATATAATTGTCTTGTTTTCTGCTGTGTTTTGGTTCTCACTCCCCCCACTTCTCAGAATACCATGAGATGAGGACTGAGGTGGGAAGAGTTTACTCTAGAGGCTCCCAAGTGAGGAAAGGTCCGTGGAGGGTGGTTTGATGAGTGGGCTTCTAATAGGAGCAGCATCCTACTGGGAAGCTTGAGACAGGCTGTCAAACACAGCCCATAATTGCCCATCAAGGGACAAGGAAGCTGGGGTAGCCACCCTGGAAGTCATTTCCAGTCTGTTCTTGCCCTCCTAGCTACAAGATGCTGTTTTAGTAAGCAATGAAGGTCAGGAGCTTTCTGCAGGAGCTGGCCTCAGAGGAGTTGCTAGGGGACAAGGTGGCCCCTGAGTACTGGCTGTGGTGCTCTGCTTTTGTCTTCTAGGACATGTCAGTCTGCATGTTGACATGACTAAGCATTTTGCTGGATTTATGAAAAGTGCACCATGTTTCCTAGTCCCAATGTGAAAATTAGGTCAGCTGAATATTTTATTACCCAAATTAATTATACACATTTTAAAAATTGTCTGGAGTCTCACAAGGGTATGTGTGTGTGTGTGTGTGTGTGTGTGTGTGTGTGTGTGTGTGTGTCGCCATCCTTCAGTGAAATGCTGGTCTTCCAAATTTGTGAACAGTAAGTACATAATCTTTTTAAAAAATATTTGTTTTTATTTTATGTGTATGAGTGTTCTGCCTTCCATGTATGTCTGTGCATGTCATATATACAGAGCCTGCAAAGACCAGAATTGGGGTCAGGTACTCTGTAAGTGGAGTTAGAGACGGCTGTGAGCTGCCACGTAGGTGCCAGGAAATGAGGCTGGGTCCTCTGGAAAGCAGTCAATGCTCTTAGCCACTGAGCCATCTCTCTCTGGCCATCATAAGGGTATAATCTCAAATGCTCAGCCTGTCACTTGATTTACTTTCTGGAGGCTTGTCCCTATGGCCACGACAGTACCTGATGGTCAGGGGTCACCTTGTATCAGCTTGCACTTTTTCCCTGTTGTGTGTAATCAGCCCTGTCTTAGGCTGGGATGATCCTGTAAAGACCCTCATGAGATCCCACATCTGCTCTGGTAACACTCCCTTCCCTCCTCAGGTTAAATAAGCAGAAAAAACTGGAGGAGTTGGGACTCTGTAGTGACACAGGTTGTCATGGGGGCAGCGGCAAGCTGATGTGGCTTCCTGGAGGTACCGCTGCTCCAGAGTCACCTTCACCCCCAGTAAGCTCACTGGTTCACCAAGCTGGACTTGGAAGATTTTTTTTTTCCTGATGGTATCCTCCTTATCTGGGGTGAATAGACATTTCATTGTATCTTGTTAAAAGAAGTTTCTCAACACGCCATATTGAATAATCAGAGCCTTGCAAATCTTTCCCTACATCATTCACCCCTCCTAACATCTGTATCTGTGCGGGTCACATAGGTCAGGAACCCAAGTTTTAGCCTGTCTTGGAATTTCTGGCGAAGTATTTGACAAAAATAACCTAATTATGTTTTCTTGGGAATTTATTCCATTTTCACCATTAGAGCCATACATTACAAATTCTGTCTCACAGTTCAGGGAGACTGAGCCTAGAAAGACGACACAGCTTTGCCTGGGGCCCCATTAGGTGAGGGCTGGGACTGGTATCTGAAGCTACCTCCAGAGCCTCCAGGCCAAGGGCTCCCCTCTACTGCACTGCCAGCCCCCAGCATTCAAGCTGAATGCCATGAGGAGGTGCTGACTGGTTTTTATCAGAAAGTGATTTCTGTACATTTCCTCTGGAATTGATTCCCAGAAAATTCCAGGAATCTACTATTCACCCCACTGTTGGTGAGAAAGTGAGGTCTAGAGACTCAGACCTGTCTTTGCATCATTCAGATGGACAGCTGACTGAGAAGTTTGCTTTGCCTGCCAATTTTAGTGTTCTGTCTTTTAGCACCTTAACTAATGCAAACCTCATCCCACTACACAAGTGTGTGTGTGTGTGTGTGTGTGTGTGTGTGTGTGTGTGTGAACACACACAGTATCACAGTCCCATGCATGTGCTACTTTCAAGTTTAGCTTCGCTCTCTGTGCCTTTGTGGCTCTCTGGACAGGCTGTATTCGTGTTTTCTATTTTGTCTGTCCTTGGCTTGTTAGGTGTCCATCACTTCACTTTCTCTGCCAAGGCCAGGCCTGGGGATAGGACTCCTGCTGCTCCTTGGTTTTAACACAGCGTCTGCAATGAAGGGGACATTTTGCAGCTGGGACGTTAGGAAGAGACTGTAACTGTAGATGGATGCAGCTGTAGGCATGGAGTAGACTTCAGGTTCTGTTTCAGGGCTCACAGTTTTGAAGAAACTTAAGCTCACTTTTACAGTAATTGCTCTTTTAATTTGTACACAGACCCAGGGATTGCCTGTGCTTACTTGCAGCTTCTGCACTAACCCGGTGCTGTGAGTTTGCTTTCAAAGTGCACTGGGGAAACTGAAGGCAGTGTCCTTGCACACAGATGCACACAGATGCACACAGATCTGCCTTCAGAGGTCAAGAGAAACTAACACATGTTGAGTTCTGACTGTCACAGGCTCCCTGCGAGGTCTTTGAGAGCTTCCAAGGCAAACACACCATGGCTCATGACCTTTAAATATCCCCAGGCAAGCAGAAAAGAAGCCCAAGGAAGGAAGGAGGGCCCTGGGAGGAAGCACAAGGTACTGAGGGTAGCATCTTCCATGCCAGCTGTGGCTGTGGGGGATGAAACAGGCGGGTGGAGAGCTGGTGAGATGCATCTGAAAGGCTGGCTGGGATGGGTGTGAGTGATTGGGGAAATTTTTAGAAGGAAGCAGAGGCCCATGAGTGCTGGAAGCAGTTGAGAGTTGGGGCATGCAATCCGCAATGTGAAGACTGGGTAGTAGGGTTAGGGTAGCTTTTGAGTTACCTGGTGCATGTCTTGGGCAGAGAGGACTGTCTGGTGGGAGCATCACCCCCACCAGCCTTCCTGCAGGACCTGAGCCTGTAGCAAGGAAGGAAGTGTTAAGAGCACCAGACTAGAGAGGGATGGTGTGTATGGCAGAGCTCTGCCCACCTCCCAGCTTGCTGTGTGTCCTTCATAAAACTCCAACCCACACCTCTTTTTACTGTAGTACACAGGGCATCATCACTGACTTACTACCCACTTGGGGTGTTGGCCATTCAAAGAAGATGGTGGTTCTGAAATGACTTTGTGAACGACAAAGTTCCATACAAAACGGGAAGTCATTGCTCCTTTCCCTCTGGACCCCATTCCCCACACATGAAATGAAAACTTGTCATTATTATGATGGAGAAAGGTCTAGATGTGAGAATGACCAAGGCAGGGCAAGCAAGCTGCCATCCTGCCTTCTGGCAAGACGGGCATGGCACGAATGGTTCGAAGTGATGTGGGGACCGTTGGCATGGAGGTGTAGATCCTGCCTGTGCCTGCCTGTGCCATCCCTGTGAGCTACACTGTACGGCTGAGTGTTCCTGGGCAGCAGCTTGAGTGGCAGGAGGAACATAGCTCTCACTGCAGACAGGCCAGTGGGTAGGCAAGGCCCCCAGCACGGTGTGGTTTCTGAGTCACAGATGCAGTTCCTGGCGGCCTGGTGGCCTGTTCAACCAGCAGGCATGGTATACAGACTTGCAACACTCGGTAGACAGTCGCTGGGCTCTGTGATCTTCCTAGGAGTGCATGTTTATGCTTAAACATGTAGTTTGGTTTGTTCTGTCTTACAGCATAGAGTCAAATTCTAGTATTATTCAGTCTACCATTTGTTCCTGTGAGCGAGAGCACCATCTGGCTTGGGAGATATGTTACCTCTTTTGTGACTTTTTTGAAGGCTCTTTTTTTCCCCCCATTTGGGGAAAGGTGCTCTCAAAGAACCGATTCATCTTCCAAGAATAGACTCATGCCCCCTCCTCCCTTTCCAGTTGTCTCAGTATTCTCTGCCTCCTGTTCCCATCCCCTCCCTGACCCAGTCTTCTCCCTCCATCTGCCCACCCCCATGTTTATTCTATTTTCCATTCTCAGTAAGATTCAAGTGTCCCCACTTGGGCTCTCTTTGAAGGGGGGCATCTCTGAGATGAGCTAGAAACCTAGGACAAGGGAAACTCCCAGGAATCTGAGGGTGATGCTAGCTAAGAGTCCTAGCAATGGGGGATATGGAGCCTGAGATGGTCATGTCCTGTAGCCAGACAAGACTGCCGATAAAAGGATTGGGGCACCAACCCAGCCACAAAACCTTCAACCCACAATTTTTCCTACCTATAAGATGTGCAAAGGTAAGTAAACTGCGGGAGTAGCCAAGCAGTGACTGGCCCAGCTTGGGACTCATGCCATGAGAGGAAGTCCACCCCTGACACTCTTAATGATATTCTGCTATACCTGAAGACAGGAGCCTGGCATAGCTGTCATAAGAGAGGCTTCACCATGCAACTGATGGAAACAGTTGCAGAGACCCACAGCCAAGCATTAGGGAATCCTATGGAAGAGGGGAAATGAAGATGCCAGAGGGGCCAAGGACACCACAAGCCCTACAGAATCAACAAACCTGGGCCCATAGGGCCTTATAGAAACTGAACTGCCAGCCAAAGAACATGCATGGGATGGACCTAGACCCCTACACATATGTAACAGATGTGCAGCTGAGTCTTCATGTGGGACTCCTAAGAGCAGGAGCAAGGGCTGTCTCTGATTCTGCTGCCTGCCTTTGGATCCCTTTCCCCCTTCTGGGCTGCCTTGTCTAGCCATAACAGGAGAAGATGCACCTAGTCCTACTGCAACTTGATATGCCCAGGCTGGTGGATATTTCTGGGAGGCCTGCTCTTCTCTGAGGAGAAAGGAAGGAGGTGGAGGCAGGGGTTGAGAGAGGAAGGGAGTAAGAGGAGAGGGGGAGAGGAAGCTGCCATTGGGAGGTAAAGCAAATAAATAACTTAATCAATAATAAAAAAATAAAAAAGGAGTAGGCTGGTGACCAAGGGAGAACTATTTACCATATGTATGTCTTAAAAAACACTTGGTGTCCTCAAAATGACTCTCTAGCTATAGTCACCTGCTTTTTACATGTGGGGAAACTGAGGCATGGGTGAAATGACACAGCCAAGGGCTTCTAGCCACAGCCAGCTCTGTGGGCCAGCTTGCTCTGTGTCCTGTGCTTTTGACTCATGGCTGGGCTTCCTCTCTAAGGCTTCGAGTACACAGGGTCTTAACTACAGATTAAAGATCTGACTTTGATAACCACGAGTCTAGTCTATGGTAGTCACACATTTCATTATGTCTTTGGGGCTGGTGTGGATCACCCAGATGGGTGGGATTCTAGCCCTGGCCTTGCTGGAGTTATGAAGAGAATAAGCTCCCTCACCTGGAGCCTGGAGTGATGTGGCCTGGGTATCTGTGGGAGCCTGGACTCATTTTGCACAGGTTGTACCATGCTGCATTTGGGTGTCAGTATCAATTACATTGATACTAACTGGTTTTCCTCAAGGACGAGGAAGTGAGGGTTGTCAGAACCCAGAAGGCATTTAGGGTCACAGAGAGGCCCTGCTTTTTGTTGTAGGAGCCACACCCTCCATGCTTGCTCAAGTGTCTCCTTCACAGTGAATGTGGGGAAAGGATCCCATGTTCCTTCAGGACTCTGCTTCTGAGAGTCAGAAGAGTAGCACATTTGCTATCAGGAAGGATATGGCTGCCCAGACTTGATTCCTGCCCCTGGCTGTGTGACCTTGGGAAGTTATTCCCCATCTCTGTGTTCCCACTTCTGCCGTTTAGCTGAAGCTTCGAGGCATCTTACTTCAGAATTGCCACAGGAACTGAAGGAGCGAACAATGCCTGGCAGAGAACAAGTGCCTTGCGTTAACTCAAATTAACATTTTGCCCATTACTTTTCTGCACCATCGCTAGTGTCTTAATTGTCACCATGGTTACCGCTTTGGTTGTCCTTGTGGGGCAGGTGCACATGGTAACTTTGTTTGATTAGTTTTTGAGGGAAGAAAGAGATGGAGAGGTTAGGTGGCCTGCCCGAGATTGTATAGCCTCTAAGTGACAGAGCTGTGATCTATTTGATCTCATACCCTTGCTACTCTTTAAGGTACCACCTCCAGGCTCCTAGTCTAAGCCTTGGTAACAAGTGGTTGCCCAGGCCCGTTCTCCTGAATCACACTTTTACAAAGGGAGTCAGTGCCCACCAGCAGCTTAAACAAACTGGTTTCTCCTGGTGCTCTCTATGCTCCTCTGAAAGCAGATTTATAGTTGCTTCCCAGTGCTCAGAGCTCTGACTCTTTAATTTAATCTTCCCCAAATTCACTGAGGGCCTTCATTCTGGAGGATTCCAGCCTGTGTGCCAGGCCTGAGGAAGCTGGACCAGCTCAAATCAGTGGGTTGGTACTGTCTGAAAGGGGAGCCTGAGCCTCTAGCCTCCTGCCTGCCTTCCTATAGAAGGGCTCTGATGAGCTGGCCTGTCCCTCAGTGCCCTGCATGGCAGCCTCTCCAGCTGGCCCCTGAGGCTGATGGGGATTGCCCGGTTTTCCTGGCACATTTGGAAGGCTATGTTAATATTCTGGGCAGGCTTGCAGGGCCTCTGCCTGTGAGTATGTGAAAAAAGCTGTAAGGAGAAGTAGGAGAGAGGTCCCTGTGCCCCTTTGTGGGAAACTCCTGAGAGGAGGGGATAACTCCACCCAAGGCTGACTCCAGGATTCCCAGGATGGCCACTGAGCCTCCTTCCCATCCTGTGTAACAGCAGGGGTCTCCTAAGGAAGGGGGAATCTGACGGTTCAGGAGCATCAGGCAGAGAAGGCAGAGGTGGGGATACAGCTCTGTCAGTAAAGCATTTGCTCTGCAAGCATGAGGGCCTGAGGTTGATACCCAGAACCTGTGTCAAAGAAGCAAACCAAACCAAACTGGATGTAGTGCTGTGCACTTGTAAGGCTAGTACTGAGACCCTGTTAGATGGAGAGTGACTGAAGAAAATATCCGGTGCTGACCTTTGTCCTCTACACTGCACATAGAAATACATGCATTCTCATACACACACACACACACACACACACACACACACACACACACACACACATCAAAGAAGAGAAAACATGTGGCTCCCTGTGGCAGGGGAGCTATGGATGGGGACGATTTGCAGAACCATGTCGATCTGGAGCATGAAGAAGGGAGAAGAGGAAGGAGAAGGGGAGGGGAGAGTTTTAGGGTAGGGACTGGGATCTGCAAGGCTCATGGACTCCTGGGCATCCCGCTGTCTTCAATGTCCAGCAGCGGTCCAGCTGCTGGAGGCTGCAAGTCTGGCCTGCCTCACAACCAATGGCAGGTACCAAATTCTGCTCCTCGTCTGCTCGCCAACGCCAGTGAGTCAGCTAAGCTCCATGCTCTTATACTCTCAGCGGTGATGTAGAGAAACAATCACAGTGATTTACCTCTCAGCACTGGTGGGAGAATTTGCTAATGGCAGGTGGCAGGGTGAAAACACACAGTATCATTGGACTGGAAACTGCTTGATCACAGACTAGGACACACACGGACTGGGAGAGTGGGTTCTAGTCCTTGGTATGAAGTGGGCCCATCTTGCCAAAACACAGCCACAGGTGTGAATAGTCTCCCCAAGCTTTCCACTGGGTCTGTGGGGGCTCGTCGGGCTCCATCTCCAGAACACGGGGGTTGAGGGAGCTCTGGGATTTCACAAACCCGGAGTCCTCTAATTGTATCCTCTGCTCTTAGGAGGCCAGGTTTTTGTGTGAGCCTTGTTTCCCTGTGTGCCATGTCTTGCGTGGAGCTCCTAATCACCCCTCAGGACTAGCTCGAGCTTCTCCCCCTTAGATATCTCCCCTAATAATGTACTCTCATCTCCACCTCAAGTACATGCTCCTTCTTACTGTCTCCGCAGTGGATACTCTTGTCTGTCTGTAGCCAGACAGCCACTCATTATGGACTTAGTACAAATCAGATGTGAGCTGGGTGCTGTAGGTGCAGCGTTGATCAGATCAGCCACATGCAGTGCCTGTGCTATCAGGCAAGGCAGACAGCACTCCCCCAAACAGGAACACTCAAGGAATAATCCAGTAAAGTCTGTATAGGAAAGAGACGTGGTAGTGAGGAGCCATGGGGAAGGGACACGATCTCTATGATGGCATCTTAGAAGGGCTTCCTGGAAGAAGAGGCATTTAGGTTGGGTCTTGAGGACTGAGAAGAGATCTGGCTACACGCCTCCATGGATGGCATTCTAGGGAGCAGGATCAGCAAGCAAGCACTGGGCACGGAAGTGGGAGAATGGCTTGAGAGAAAGACCCAGGAAAAAGACTCTTGTGATTGGCATGTACTGATCCAGGGGTCAGTGGTGCCAGGTTCCCTAGACTTCACAGGCCATGGCAAAGAGTTTTGTTCTGTTTTGTAAGCGTGTTGGGAAACACAGAAGTAACATGGATTGAATAAACTTACTGAGAATCAGTTGGGATGCTTTTTGGAAAATGGAGAGATGAAGGGGATTGGAAGATTAATTCCAGAATTGACATACTGTGCTGACCTTGTGTGTGTGTGTGTGTGTGTGTGCACAAGAGTATGAGTATGAGCGTGTGCATGAGTGAGTATGAGAGTTCCAGGAATATGGTTTTTCTAACATTACTTTTTTTTTTTTAATATGGATGGAATCTTACAAAAGATAAACATGTTCTTAAGAGACTTGAGAGTAGAAGGTAGACACTGCCCGGGAAATGTGAACATTTTACTGGAGATTTTCAAGATGTGCAAGGGAAATCAACTTCTTGCTGTTTAGGACCTGTCCATCCTGACAGCTGAAGAAGGGATTGCATAGTCTATGGGATGGAACAGTTGCAGGAATTTGGACTTCATAAGCACACCGTCCAAACAGATGTGACGCCATCTCTGTTCTCTATGCAATCCCTTTCTCTACTTGACTTTTTGAATCGTCTGTTTACTGTGTTTGTCTCTGTGTGATGTGGAGGCCTGTGTGTACCTGTGAAGGTCCTCAACCGATGTCCGGAATCTTCCTCGATAGCTCTCTACCTTAATCATCCAGACCTGTTTTCTCACTAGAACCCAGGGTCCATTCATACAGCTGATGCAGTTAGCAAGCTCCCTCCAGGAGTCCCATCTCGGCACTGGAATTACAAGAAGCCCCTACACCTACCTGACGTATACCGGGGTGCTGGGCATACAAACTGGTCCTTACAGGCATCAGGCACGTTATCCAGTAAGCATCTTCCTCACTCTCAATATTTGAATATTTAAATATTTGGATGAAGTACGCCTGCTCACTGTGCTTCAAAGGATAAAATACAAGAAGGAACTTTTCTTTCAATTCTGCCGACCAACGACAAGCCCTGGATATATGGAACTCTCTTATTTTCTCCATGTATGTTGTGATCATGATGTGGGTTTCACATGTAAACTGGTTCTTACCTACAATACCATCAGTGAAAGAGAAATATGTATTGTGTTAGTCAGGCTGGGCTTGGTGAAATATCAGTAAAAAAAAAAAAAAAAAAATCCCCAGAGCTCTGTGGCTTTAAATAACAAAGGTCCATTCCTCATCAGTTTCCTGTGAATTTCCCTGTACTGGTCACAGCAAGGGTCCTTTCTACTTGATAACCCATGGAAACAACACTTATTAACTGTAGTGCTCCTGTTCCTTATAGCAGAGGGACAGGCATGAGATCACTTTCATTATTCTTCATTGGCCATAGAATGAGTGCCACATGGTACCGCTCAAACATGATGGGAGCAGAGTGTCTGATTTCATCATACGCTTGGAGAGCCGAGAACCAAGAATGTTTGATTAGCAGAGCCAATGGTACAACTATTCTTGTTCCTCCTTTATGCAGCCAGCACTAAGAAATATTACGTGCACATAGAAAATGCACTCTTCGATAGTCCACTGCTGTCTCCTTTTCTGTCCTGAGACTTGGCAGCTGCTGTTCCTGGGACTCTACTGCACCTCACCTGTGTCCAGCGATGATCCACCCTCAGACTGATTTTGCTTCTTCCTGCTTGCCCCCTCCCCAGTGCTCTGCTACTCACAGAGTCACTCCCTAAGGCTAACTGTAGTTCCCCGTGTCCTTGTCTTGCTATGGTTTTTTGGGAAGCCTGAGCAAGAAGACTGAGATATCTCTCCAGCTAGAACCATGCCAGCAGACCCTGTTACCAGCAGGATGTGTGAGCCCCTTTCTGTCTCGTCAGATACTAGGGGCAAGGCATGGGATCCGAATGAGGGTAGGATCTTATCTTCCATGCAGCTTTAAGAACTGGTTTCCTTATTGTCTCTTTCTTTGGTTGGTGGAAAAAACCAGATCTCTCGTTGTATCCAGTGTCTGCCAGGTGTCTGGTCCTGCTCCTTCTGAAATGCTGTGATACCCCGAGCCCAACGCTCCGACATTTTCCCAGGCTTCATCTTTCTGCTTTCTAAAAATCTTATAACTGTTTTCTTTTCTCGTGCTCTTTTCATTTTGTTTTAGCACACTTCCAATAAGCCATCTGTCTTAAAAGAATAGGTTTTTGAACACTTTCAGTTATTTTCTCTTGCTGTTGGGTTTCTTTATGTAGCCAAGGCTAGCCTTGAACTTGTAGCTTCCTGCTGCAGCCTCAGAGTGCTGGGATTATAAGTGTGTACCACCATTCCCTGTACACCTTCAGTTATTGAGGTTGTCAAACCGTTTTCATCCTTGTAGGTGTATGCCTGCGTATAACTCCAAGAATCTAGAGTCAAAACAGTTTTTCCTTGACATTTCAAAATATGTCTGGTTTTCTTCTTGTGTTCAGCCTTGCTAATTACCTCAACACTTAAAAGTGTCTGTTCCTGTATGCTTTCATTTTGACCACAGATTGTGCACGCACACACAGACACACAGACACACACACACACACCCCACACGCGCACACACACGCGCACGCACACACACAATACTCCTGGGAGACTTTTGAATACTCCCGTTCACCTTCCTCCCTCCCTCTCCCTCTTTCTCCCTTTGTGCGTATTGTATGTTTGTGGTATATTACATTCAGGCATGTATGTGTACTTAAGGAGGCCAAAGGAGGGTGTGAGGTGTCTTCCTCTATCCTGCTTCTCCATAGTCTCTCAGGACAGGCTCGCTCACTGAACCTGGGTCTTGCTGTTTCTGTAGGCTGGCTGGTCAGTGGTCCCTTGGAATCCACGTTTTTACCACACAGCAGTGGTGTTATAGGCGCGTGCAGCTGTGCCCGGGTGTGGTGTGGCCGCTGGAGATCCCAGTTCAGGTTCTCATGCTGGCACACAGGCACTTTTCTCCACCAAGCCGTTGCTCCAATGCTAGGATGGTTCTTTATGGTATTTTTCATCTAACCCCTTTGGTATTTAATTGCTTATTTGCTCTTATTTCTTAAGTTCTGTGAAACTTAATGTTCCATGTTTTGGCATTTATTTTTCTATTTATTTATTACCCACCAACTAGTTACTTCACGGAAGGTCCTTCATATGTTTCTTTTACTCTATCTTTTATTCACAGAATTTGTAGCATTATTCTGAAAGCTTTTTTTTTTTTTAATGTTTTCTTCTGGCTTTTCTATAGATTTCCTCTTTCCTTTTGTCTTAATTCTCATAACCCCATTTTTTTTTTTGTTCTTTGTTTAAAAAAAAAACCATATTTCTCAACATGTATTTTAGAGTTAAAAAAAAAAACCTTCCAAAGTTTACTTTCTTTAAGTTAGTTCTCTGGATTGTGTGCATGCAGGCGTGTGTGGAGACCAGAGGAGAGCTTCTGGGAGTTGGTCCTCCTCTTCCACCCTTACATGGGATCTGGCAATCAAATTCAGATACTGGGCTCTCATAGCCATTGTAGGCCTGGATTTTAGTGTTTTGATAGTTTCTGAATAATCTGTGAAGTGACAAATATTAGTGATTTCATTTGCTTAGAATGTAAGTGTGAATATCATCATAATTGTAGGTGAGGTCATTGATGCATTTTCCTAGGTTTTCTTTTCATGCCACATCATTAGTATTGTTTGCCTCCAAATAAAGGTGGTTTTTGCTCAGGTACATTTTGCTTTTTATGGTTATATTCTTATGCCTTGTATTTCTATTATAATTTTGTGATGGACTTTTGCCAGACACCACAAACACCACAGATGTAATAAATTGTAGTAATAAAATTTCCCACAGACCATTAAAATTTCCAACCTAGTCTTGTTCTGTATGCCTTGTTCTTTTCGATGTCCTAGAAGATGGCAGGGAGGAGGGTTTGAAAGGCCTTGTCTGCCTCTGTGTTCTCCCTTTCGCTGGAGTCAGTTCTACGGGCTCAGTTTACTTCTTCCTCTAGCACTGTCATTCTCCCACAAGGGTTGGATGAGTTTGCTTGGTTCCTTTTAGGAAGGTAGGGTTAGGGCAGAGTTGCAAACAGTTGAGTGGTTTTGTGTGTCACGGGTAGGTCAGTTGATTGGCAGGCTGTGCTCGGACATTGTGGAACCAGTGTTGGAAGCTGTACTGTGTTAATATGGGAAGGAACATTTTGGGAAAGGGGTGATCTTCTCCACTCTTAAGCTTAGGAATCATCTTGGAAGATTATCTAGTGCCTTTGGAGCTTACATGTCTCATTTCAGCCTGGGAAGTGGACTTTCTGGTCTTGGAGAAGAGGTGAGGGTAGTGGTATCCCTGGGGGTCCAGCTCTTAGTCCTAGTGGCCTGGAAAGGACTTGATTGGAATGGCCCTTCTTCCTGCCTCAATGATGGGAAAGCCCCTCTCTCCTGCTTCCAGCTTCTTCATCCCTTCTCCACGCATCCTAGTTCTGTGACTAGCACTGCCCCACCTGCTATCTGTGTTCTACAAGCTCCTACTGGTATTATGACTCTGTCTCATTGCACTTACTTACTATAATGTCAATGGGCTTGGGGAGGGTTCGAGAGGGCACTGTCTTCAGCTGGACCTTACAAACCACTCATTGGAATCATGATTGAAAGCCTGTGATTAATGTTGGCAATGCCTGGTTTCCAGATGTTTATGCCATTTTTTTCTCTTCTTTCCTCCTTCCCTTCCTCCTCCCTCCCTCCTCATTTTAAATCCTTGCTTATTACTTTGAGTCTCATTGCCAGAAGAGGGATAAAGTTAAATGCGATGGTAAAGAGAACAATTTATATCCTCACCAAAGCATTGGCTGGCTGGTGGTTTTGAGACAATTGCTTTGAATCCCTGAGCAACTTGTTCGTAGCTGGGGATGATAATATTCTTTCCTCAGAGGATTGGGTGCGTGGATTGATACCAATAAAGGGAATGCCCATCTCCATGACATTTGACCCTTAAATATGCTTTCTGTTCATAATAGCTGATGTTATTGTTATTACTCGTTATTTAAGCCTCGTGGCACAGAGGGATTATTACCTCTATTGTATGCATGAGAAAGGCCAGATTTAGAAAATTTGTCCTTTTCTCATTCCTTTCCTCCCACTTCCCAGCCACTAGCAACAAGCTGAGAGATGGAGCTGTTGTAGAATATAGACACTCAGAAGGGGCATTTGTTTGTTTGTTTGGTTTTTTGTTCTTTTTTTGTTTGTTTTCCAAGCACAGTGGTAGCCTGGATATAGTCTAAGACTGAGATAACCTGGAACCTCAGGTGGTACCACCCCCTCCACGTGTGTAATGTGTATGTTTGTGTACATAGGTGTATGGTGTGTATACATATGTGTATGTGTGTATGTACTACATACCTGAAGTTCAAGCCATTTAGATACCACCATCAGTAACACAAAAACTAAAGTTGGATAATTCTAATACTTTAGTACACTGAAAGCATCTTTAATATTTATCTTAGTCTTCTATTTAATATTTTCTTCTGACCATGAACAACAGAGACTATGGAAAGCAGAACTGTGGGCATTGTGAAGTGGGCTCCAGACTTTATTATTCAGAGGTGACAAATTTGAAAAGGAAGGTGTTTTACACACCCTTTAGCCCCACTGATATCAATCTATGTGTGTCTAGTGGATATGCCCAAGGAGTGGGTTAGGCAGAGTGAGTGCATGCTTTGAACACATGCTCACCAAACTCTGTCGGGGTAATCCTTTTGGGAGGTCTTGTGGGGTAGTGTGTCCAGAGTTAAGGAGCTGAAGAGGGAATTAACTCAGCACTGTTGGCACACAGACTGTGTTTCTGGCTTATGGAGACGCTGACACTCCTAACACGATGCAGAACAGCCACACAGAGGAGCTGAGGAGATACTCATGATTGGCAGGTGCTGGAGTGAAGGTCTGTGATACTGGCTTGGATGAGGGGCTCTCTAAGGTACATGGTGGGGTGAGCTGTCTTGATGCAGACCAAGACCCTCTGTCTCATGATGCAAAAGGACCCCATGCAGCACTGAGCAAGAATCTGAACGGTGCTGGGTCATTGTAGACTGGATTCCCAACGTCCTTCTAGAGAGTGCCATATGCTCCTAACTTCTCGGCCAGCATCTGCCTTTGGCAAAGCACTTTTGGAAGTTCCTAGCTTTGAAAATCCATCTAGAGCCAAGTTGTACCACAAGGCCCAAGATCACCTTCATTGTGTGTTTTGAGGACTTTGGTCAGTGGAATTTAATATTTCAGAAAAATGGAGTTTTCTATGTTGGCCACTGATCATGGTGCATTCAGCTCAGGTGATTTAAACTTCTTTTTATGTCCCTACGAACAACTCTTCCCTGGCTGGAGCCAGCGTCCCCAGCACTTCGCTCATTGCAAAGATCACTCATCTCTCCAAAGGTAGGGACTTGATCCATTTTTAATATAGGAAGATGGAAAGATGGGACAGGAAGAAGGTGGCTCAGCGGACCCAACAAAGGAACTTCACAAGAGGTGAACAATGACAAAGAGAGGCTGCGAGGCTACCAGCACCAACTGGGATGTCCAAGCTCTGCATTTGTTATGATTTAAAGCTAACAAGGCAAGATGGATGACTTTAAAGGATTAAGAAAAGCGGAAGAAGATGACTCTGAAGCCTCATTATGTCTGGTTGCATGACATTATGCAGGAAGCAAAAATCATAGGGATAGATATTTCCAGGGACTAGAGGGGAGAAGTGGAGTCAGTAATAACAGTGTAGGAGGGAATTTGGAGGAGTGCTAAAAGTATTCTGTATCTGGGTAGTCTTGGGTCTCGCTTGGCTACATACCTTGGTCAAAATGCCTAGAACTGTATGCCGGGGAAGAGTGAATCTGCCTCTATTCATTAAACATGAAATACAGCAAAAATAAAACCAGTGACATTCATGAATGGCATATCTTCTGTGCCCAGTGCTGGTGGCATTTACCTCAGTTTACTACTGGGAGAGCTATTCTTTCTGGTTAGAACAGTAGGATTAGTTAGCTCTAAGCCCGTGGGTTTTTATTAAATTACTTTGTATAGATGTGACAACCCAGAGCCGTAGTTTTTATTCACAAATTTAAAGTGTTTCCAGGCATTTCTGAATCCTCAAAGGAAGATTATGTTCAGAGTGGTTTAAGGTTGAATGTGCTTTATTAATTTTGGGGTCTTTTGGAAATTAGTAATTCACGCTTGGTGGCACGGATAACTCATTATTACTGCAAATTATTCATCAGGCCATAAAACAGTCCCCTCTAGTCAAAAGATTTTGCGTTGGCTCCTGATGTTTAAGCTATTTCTGAAAGAATTCAGCCAGGTACAGTCTTTAGCATGAAACGGTGGCTATGCTGTAGAGTTAAGTACCTCCTTTTGTAAGATGTGATGAGGCTAGAGGGGTCTTAGGGTTTACAAGTGCAACAGATGTTACAGTGGAGGATATGGGTAGCTTGGGACATGCTAGGTTCTTGTTACAGATGAGTTGGTTCAGGATACATGGCTGGCTGCATTTGGCCTCGTGTTTGCCCAAGGTATCCATTACAACCCAGTCTCTGTCCTTTGTGTGGAGTCTCGGATGAGAAGGATATCTAATGGTGACTTTGAAAGAATAGCAGGGGGAAGCACTTGAAAGGGAGCCTGGACGCAGGCAGAGAAAGTTCTTCCTTTGGTCTGGTCTCTCTATCCTTGCTCAGGGCCTGGGTGTAGACCCAGACATGTAGGCTCTTCATTTAACTGACACCCCAAACTCCAGAGCAGCCTTTCCTGCTAGAGACATCTCTCGTCTCTCACATAGATAAAAGAAAACCCTCCCTCGAACTGCTACAGCCTCTGTTGAGTATCTGTCAGTTAAGAGCCCCAGCCGCTTTGTACCTTGGGTACATTGTTTATTCCTAGATTATAAACTCAAGAGGCCTAGTGAGGTATTGGTGCCCAGTTACACATGGGATGAATAGGCCTCGATGAGAGATTCCCAGTGTATACGCTGTGTAGTGCTTACAGCTACACACGGCGAGGCAGGCTGTTCCACTGCCAGCCAAACATAAGAACGAAATGAACCCTGTACATCTTGTGATGCTTGGTGTGAGAGCCGGATGCAGAGGAAAGAGAGCCCAATCTGGCACAGGAGGCTTGTGAAGGGGGGGGGAGGTTCTTGAACTGCCTAGGTGGATGGTGGCACCTGTGCTTCCTACCTGTGTTGAAGGATCTCAGAAAGCTGTGCACCTCTCCCCTGCAGCCTCATTAATAACAGCAGCTACCCCATGAGTCAAACTGAAGGCTGAAGGGGAACTTTATGTAATTGTCACTATGGGGAAATATTAAGGTGGATAAAAAAAGCTTTGTATTAGCTGCAAAGTACCTTATGTTATCTTGTTAAGTTATTGCATTAATTTATTTCTGTTATAAAAGTAAACACCAGTTGCTTTCTAAGAGAAAGATACAGAAATGGAGACAGAAGATATTCACGTAATTCTATTATTCAGAAGCAGCCATATCTACCCCTTTGATTTTCCTCCAAAAATTTTGCTGTTTCCCCATTTAAGACCATAGAATATGTGCATATATTTCATATACTTATCTATGTGTCTAGTTTTAAATCATAGAAATAATAAATGTGTCCTCTAGGATCAATATAGTAATGAGAGTGAATGGCGGGCAAGGATGTAGAGATGCTGGGACCGCATGCACGCGTGCCTGGTGAGCATGTTCATATAAACCCACTTTAAGAGAATAGTCTGGCAGTTTCTTGGAGAAGTTAAATATCAGAGTATGGGTCTCCTCTTCCCTCGGGGGCTGTTGGCCAACAGCCCATGAGGTCAGGAGGAGCAGCAGAGGGACGCAGGCCTCGGAAGGCTGTGAACATGACATCTGACATCCAGGACCAGTTGCAGTGAGGCAGATCAACTTTGTTACAGGGGTGAAGGGAATATATAGGAAAAGGAAAGCAGCCAGGAGGTACTGTGATAGGTGCTCACAGTGTACTTCATTTGCATTAAACAGCACGGTCCTATCGCCTGTGCAGGGGCACGCTTACCTAATTATCATATAGGCAGTGGGGTTGGGGGATCATTCAGAAGGAAGCTGTGTCAGAGGCTACAATAAGCCAGACATCTAGTTCAGGGACATCTTCTAAACATCTTCTAAACAAGGACAGGCAGAGAATACGAAGCCACCCTGGGAGAAGGGAGTCCTCCATCTTGCTCCCAGCTCAGAAAACTATTCAGTCATGGAGGCTGCAACCTTTAGCAGCAGGGCCCTCCAACATCAGAGTGCCAGAGTACTAGGCTGTGCTGTTCCCAGGCAGCTCTCCGACAGGAAGTAGCACCTGTGTCCATTGCAAGACCTTGGCTTTCGTCTGCTGAGAGATAGATGCCCCAGAGTGTGACATAATCGCCACCTGGCCTGATGCTGGTCCGTGCAGCCATGTGGAGAGCCTCATGACTCACCACGGGCTAAGATCCCAAAAGTTTCCTGCACCTGAAACTGTCAGAAATGTCCCAACAGACACAGAAAGTAAATGATCCCAGTGCTGGAGGTAGGAATGGAGTATAAAGATAATGCCTTGTGGTGTGAAGAAAGTGTCAAGAAAGTGTACTGTGATGATGGTGTCAGCTGGACATCCTCTAAGCGCAATAGTCACAGGCTTGCTCATTTAAAACAAATGACTCTCATTATGTATCAGTTACAATTCTATAAAGTTACCAAAAAATAAGCATCCATATGCATACTGCTCTTTATTTTTTGTTTTTATTTTATTTTATTTTTTAAAGTAAATAGAGGTGGCCTTTTCTGGAGCCATTTTGAGTGGCCATGGCCTGGAAACTCAGATTTAGGTCACCCCAAATTCTGTGTTCCAGCATGGAAGCAGTTTCATGAAGTTTTATAGCTTTATAAAACCAAGAAGGTCAAAAATAAAGGCAAGTTTAAAACACAAGCTTAAAAACCATCAAAGTGAGGGTTACAGCAAGATGGGAGAAGCATTTCTCTAGACTCATCCACATGCTATCTGATGGCGTTCTTTGAGCTTGGGTTGTTGGAAGCTAGGCCCAATGTGCTCTCTGATGACAGTCTTTACTTTCGGGTTGTTGGAAGCTAGTGGTCTGCTAAGTTAATAGCTTCCAAAAGTTTTTTTCCCCTATTATTCACAGGGTGTTAGTTTTGACACAAATGTGGGCAAGGAATGGCTTTTCTGCAAGGCTAGAACTAGTTCAAGACGAGGAATTACCCTTTGGACTTTGGGACATTCCTATCACTTCACAGTACTAGCATTCTAAACAGTCAGTCTCTGAAGACATAACTTATTTTCAGTTTTTAAAGACTACCTCTGACTTATTTTGTTGACGGTTTCGTACATGTCTGTGATGTATCTTGCTTATATCCACCCTCAACTCTTCCTGCCCATCCCCCCTAACACACCCCTCTCTCCTATTTCTGACCTCTCCGTTTTTCATTTGTAACTCACTGCGTCCAGTTAATGCTGTCTGCTGGAATTTGACTGGTCTCACCGTCTTGATCTTGTGCAGGTTAGCAGAGTTGTGGCAAGCTCATGACCACAGTAGCCGTGCCATGTCCAGAAGACAGCATTTCACAGCACCCCTCCCACTTCCCTGCTCTTGTGTACTCTCTAGGCTGCCTTCTGAGGCATTACCATGGCCTTGGGTGAGTTGACACTGGTGTCCCATTTAGGCCTCAGCACTCAACATTTACTTATTCTCAGCGCTTTGAACAGTCGTGAGTCTCTGCACTAACTATTTTCCAAGACAGAGAGACACTTCTGTGGCCAAAGTTGATGGTACCACCGATCATATGAATAAACACAAACACTTAGAAAGCAGTTTGATATTTTGTCCATTTAGCACAATAACAGTACTGGGTTCTCTCCTCCCCAAGGCCTATATGAATCATGGGCTTTGGCCAGGTTTACACGACCAGGCATGAACTATGTCCTGTGGGGAGACACTATTACTAACCCGAAATAAACAGTACCAAACAGCAGCAGCCACCACCACCACCACCGCAAAACCTGATAATGAAAGAAGAGGAAAATTCTTGTTCTAATCAAGGCCTTAAACAGGCTGCCCACTTTCCCTGTTCAGGGTCCTGGAGATGTCAGGGTGGGTCATAAATGGAACTTAATTTCCAGTCAGTGCCGATATGTGAGCTCAAGTATATGCACAGAATCACAGGGCAGGAAAAGTTTCTGTGTACAGTGTCTTAGTATTGGGATCACATCACTATGAATAATTTTTTACCATTAAGTGGAAAAGCAACTGTTAGTTTGGGCTTTACTTAAGTTAGGAGCAACCATGAAAATTGTAGTATATAATGTAAGTCTTTAAAAAAATGCAACATGAAAAAAAAAGAAAACTAAAAAAAAATGCTGTAGTCAGTAAGGAAGGAAAAGCAAAAAGGAAATGCATTATAAGTAGGTAACATAAAATAAGATGAATAAATCAAATCTGTGGTATCAGTGATTACAGGATGAGTGGGTTAATCTCACTGATTAAGACACAGGTACTTTTGGATTGGCTTACAAAGAAGATCCAGCCAATCTTCTGGTTGATTTTCTGAGAGGCACATAAATGCAAGAATAAAGGGCTGAAAGTGGCATTCTAGGAAAATAACTACAGTAATACAAGTCTAGCAATTTCAGTATCAGATGGAGGTGAAGTTGAGACAAAGAAGAAAAGCAATGATTTATTCTGGAAATGCCTCAATTGCATGATATTCCAAGAAGATATAATACACATGAGAAAATACAACCAATACAGTGCAAACTACATAGAGACATAATTGTAAGAATTATATTAATAAATAGATGAGCTATCATTTTAGGTAGAGATTTTAATATACCTTTCTTCGAAACCTATCAAACAGACAAAGTAAAACAAAAAGAGTTGGATGAGCTGGCATGCTAGCTCAATGGATAGGGGTTCTTGCCTTCAAACTTAATGACTTGAGCATGATCTCAGGGACTCATATGGTAGAAGAAGATAAGCAACTTGTCTCTGGCCTATGGTATATACTCCATGTGCTATGGTATGTATTCCACTTCACTATGGTATGTATTCCACTGATCACACAAAATAAATAAATAGACGTTAAAAGGATTCAGTAACATGGTCAACAGTTTTAAAAACAGCT
Source organism: Psammomys obesus (assembly GCF_907164565.1). Taxonomy (NCBI): domain Eukaryota; kingdom Metazoa; phylum Chordata; class Mammalia; order Rodentia; family Muridae; genus Psammomys; species Psammomys obesus. Next base: position 1,651,510 of record NW_026586589.1, read on the forward strand.
AGTTATTTTTGAGAATACATGTAGAAGTTTTAAAAAGAGGGATTATTTGTGAAGGCAGAAAGTCAGTCTCTGATTTCTAAAATCTGATCCCACTCAGACTATATTCTTTAACTCAATGAAATGAGAAGCGTTAACTAGGCATGGCAGTGATTTCCAATAATCTCAGCATTAAGAGGCAGAGGCAAGAGGATCAGGAGTTCTAGGTCATTGTGTAGGTTTGTCTTTGGTCAGCTTGACACAAGCTAGGGTCATCTGAGAAGAGAAACCTCAATTGAGAACATGTTTTTATCAGATCGGCCTGTAGGCAAATCTGCTGGACTTTTTCTTGATTAGTGCTTGCAGAGCTCAGCCCACAGTGGGAAGATTCTTCTGGGAGGTATAAGAGAGCAGGCTGAGGAAGCCAAGAGGAGCAAGCCAAGAAGCAGCACTCCCCTATGCCCTCTGCTTCAGTTCCTGCACCCGGCCTCTGCCTTGAGGTCCTGCCCTGACTTCCCTTCACAATGGACTGTAATCTGTATGATGAGACGCACCATTTTCTTCCCAAGAAAGTGGATTTTAGAAGCACTTTCTTATTACCAACGAATAAAAATAGTCATGCTTTCTAGCACTATATATAGAGGGGTTATGCAATAGAACAAATATATAGAAGACTGTATGGATCTAAAGGAAAGGACAAACAGTCTTATTTGCACATGATATAATTTAAGTGAAAAAAATTACCAGACTAATTTTTAGCATCAGCAAGTTCAACAAGTATGTCAGATAATATATACATATGGAAATAAGTAGTTTCACTGTGTGTCACAATAATAAATTAAGAAATTAGATGTTATTCACTGTATCAACCATTATGTTGTTTATAGGATTTAACTTAACCGAAATTACATGTGGTTTACCTAAAGAAATGCTGAATGCTATGAAGAAAGGCCAATAGAAGTAGAGAGTTATACCTCATTCATGGACAGGAAAAATGTCAATGTGTAACCATATCATTCATTCAAAATTAATGTACAATTTAATATAGGTACAATAACATAAGAGTTCCCAATGATATTGGCCGAAAAGATTCTAACAGTTGTATGCAAGAAAGATACTCATTAACAACTAAAGTAAAGGAATAGTACAGATAAAAACTAGAGCTTTATCCTTCCACCCCCAGCACGGATGCAACATTATGAGAATTGGCAGGAGGCAGGCAGAACAACAGAAATACTGCTTAGTGTTATTGGCTCTAGATTAGTGGCAGAGGAGGACAGTGGGATGAGAAAGGGAGAGAGAGGAGAAAAAGAGAGGCAGAGACAAAGATATAGCAGAGAGAGGGAGAGAGAGAGAGAGAGAGAGAGCACCCAAGAGACACAGAGAGGAAGGGACAAACAGAGAGGGGAGGGAGAGAGAAAAGAGATGGAGAAAAAAGATAGAGGTTGTAGGAGGGGAGAAGGGAGAGGAAGAGGGAGGGAGGAAGAATTAGTAGGAGAGAGAAAAAGAGAGAGAGGGAGAGAGAGAGAGTACAGATGGTGGCTGTGCTTAAGAAAGGACTCTTAATTTCTAAGGGTAGTCTGTGTTCAAATGTACAAAGATGACACATAGTGAAAAATGGGCCTGGAACAGAACTGCGGAGCACGGTGAAGTGATAGAAATATCATGTGGGGGAGTTGGAGGGGCGTGTGTATTTATGTGTCTGGTGCTAGCAGCAGGATGGTGAAAGAGCAGCCAGCCAGAAGAGCAGCTTTCCTTAGATCACTTGCAAGCGGAGTTTATCTCCTGGTGGTTGGCTCTGCCTTTTCCCTGCCACTCAAACTTTATTGGAAAATGGATTCTCTTGCCAGAAGAGGGTGATTAATACTGCAACTGGCTGTGGGCTTAACAACAGATTGATGGTTATGTTTTTAAAGGGGCTGCCCGTTCATGGTTTACATTGCCGTGGTATGCAGTGTTTATCAATCCTAAGTGGAAAAGGTTTGTTTGAGTTAGATTTTTGTTCCATTCCACATGGCATTTGTTGTTTGCCAGCCCTCCCTGCCACCTTGCATTTGTTATTTGATTTAAGACAGTGAGTGTGTGTGAAAACAGGAACCCCTATTCCAAATTTGTGTGTTTTGCAATGCCTGCAGGCAATACAGCAAACACTGCTGGATGCAGTTATCTGAGTGCTAAAGATAAGAGAGAAAAGAAGCAGCAGCCTGGTCTGAGTGGGTCACCAACATCTAGGCACAATTTCTCATCTTCATAGCCCCTGAGACTCATTTAGTGCAGACCTTGGAGGAGACCAATATCAAGGAGACTGACTCCCTTCATGCTCCTAAGCTGGTGTCTCCCAAACCAGATGCTGGGATTCTTAATTCCTAGCAACAAATATAATGGCTGGGAAGAGGAAAATTATGATTCATTCTCTCAGTTGTTCAACAAAGATTTATTGACCTTTACTGTGTGCCAGACACCTCACAGAATAGTAGATGCAATCCCTGCTATTGTGAGGGTTATGGCCAAGTTAAAAACAGAGACATTAAATGACTACACACACACACACACACACACACACACACACACACACACACACACACGGAAAATTAGTGGTCTGGAGAGTTGGAAGGAGGGCATGCTGAGAGCATGAACTGGGGGAGGGTGTTCCTGAAGAGTAGATACCTCGTCTGAGATAAGGTGGAGTGGGCATTCACTGGGTCAAATGGTGGGGGCTGTGACAAGGAGGTAGGTATAGCAAAGAGTCCCGCTGTTTTGTGTGCTGTCACTTCCATAGGTGGCTTAGTCACAACCCCAAGAGGAGATGAGAATAGTCACTGGAGAGCAGGAACTCAACAAAAAGGTTGCTGGGCATCCTTGTTATCCTCCCACTCTGCGTGATTGGGATGATCTGGAACCGTATCTGGACCAGTGCGTTTTAGATTCCCTATAGGGGAATGGCCTGGGTCCCTCCTATACTGAACTTCCAGTTTTCTTATGTGCTCTAGACCTTCTTAAGCTGAGATCATAGCTTCAGTCAAGGGCTCTCAGTTTCTGTGGTGGTAGGGATGGCTGAAGTGGGTATCATGAACAGCCTGGCATTTTCATCCATACTCCAGGTCACCGCAGCTCCTCATATTGACAATGTGTGTTTGTTTGTGCCTGCATCTGTGTGTGTGCATTTGACCGTTTCTGCCTAGGTTTAGCTTCGCATGACATCACTTGAGCTGTGTGGCCAGTCTCCTCGTTGGCAAATAGGTTGCGTCAGCCCTTCCTCACCGCTTTTGCAAAGACTAGGAGCCACATGTGCACACGGAAGCCCTTGGAGTGGCTTTAGCCAAAGGTACTTATTTTGTTGTGATGAACTTTGAGCTTGCCTTGATCTTGTACTTTATCAACAGGGTTTGCTTATTCACCAAGTCTTGCTGAATTTCACTATGAATTTAGTGGAGTCATAGTCTAAAGATCATCAAGGACCCAGAACACTCCAGCCATCACAGCCATTTCTTGTGTTCTGAGCCTCCTCCTTTGGCTGTGTAGATCCAGCCCGTGCTTTCCATGTGGGGTGGACACAACGCCATTTGTGGCTCAGGACTCAGCTCTGGAGACACTCTGGGTGATCAGCCTTATTGGGAGGTTTCCTGGAAGTTCAGTTCAGGTGTGAAGAGGAACCAAGTGACAGCCAAGGCTCAGGGAGGAGAAGAGGCAAGAGATGAGAGAAAGAATTGCATTCTAAAAGCTTGTATAGAGGCTGGGCACTTCTTTATTTTTAGGAGGTGTGGGAATTAAATGGCCTGGCAGCCTTAATCTTGGGTGGCCAGCTGAATGGTGTGGTACCAGGTTGCAGTAAAGGTAAGGAGATACTGGCTAGTGGTGCCTGATGCTGTAAATTTTTGTCTCTTTATTTCTGACCTCTAGGCACATCTGAAATTCTGTCTTTGAGAATATGCCCTTTTGGGTCGTTTTTTTTTTTTTTTTTTTTTTTTTTTTTTT
>NW_026586589.1:1655560-1657365 GCF_907164565.1 Psammomys obesus
TTTTTTTTTCCTTTGAGGAATTGGTAATACTCTTATGAGAATTTTTTTCTTGTGCAATCAAGAGCCACATATTCATAATAAGAGGTTGGCTTCAGACCACATAAAAATAAAAGGCACATTCATTAGGATTATCCTTTTCTAAGAGACTTTGGCTTGCCTTTAAAATGAAGACAAAGAGATCAAATTCTATTAAACATATAAATATCCCACTAATCAATGCTATCAAATGTGAGCATTTTATTTTTTTTGTCTCACGGATTCTGAATCGTAGAATTTAATGCTAGACTCCAGGAATCTCAACGCTGAACTCTCAGAATCATTAAGAAGTGGTAAGAAAAAGAGAGAACAGTATGCATATAGCTAAAAGGCAGTAGGTATGGGTTGACCCAGTTTGGGGAGGCTTTGGTTCTACGTGGTCATTGTTAGCTTGTCAGTGAAACTGAAAAAAAATTACTATCATTTCCTGGTGACTGATGAAGAAATAATTTTAAACAGGAGATGGAAGATCTATGATAGAGGGCAGAGGAGATGGCTCCGTGAGTGAAATACTTCTACGCAAGTGTGAGTCCCCGGGATCCCTAGGACTCACGTAAAAACTGGAAGTCGCAGCGTGCGTCTGCGACGGGCAGGTGGGGGAAGGAAGGTCCCCAGAAGCTTGTGTGCCAGCTAGCCTGTCTTACTGAGCGCCAAACAAGAGACCCCATCTCGAACAAGGCAGAGGGAGAAGACCAAGAGCTGAGCTGTCCTTTGACTTCCATGCGTATGACATGCATGCATGTATCCACATTCACACACGTGCATGTCACACACGTAAATCACACACATCTTCAAACGCACATGCGTACAGACGCATAAAGATACGAAGATCCCTGATAGACATGTGAATTGTGAAAAAGTTATGATACATTAAACCTTTGGTTTAAGGCTCTTTAACTCTATAAAGCAGTTCCTGGAGTTCTGGGAAATGAAAAAGAGGTTTCAACCCCTTCCTTGAGACCTGGGAAGTGGCATGTCTTGTTTTGAGAGGGAACACAAAGACCCTATTGACATTTTATGTAAGGCTTACAGAATTCTGATTGTGCACACACCTGTTCTGTTAGCAGTTTAACGTCTGCATATTTATCTCCCCCTCCCCCCACTCTACAACGTGCTTCCCATTTCAGATCTCGATGGTTATTAGTTCTTCCCCAGGTCCACACAGATTTCACCTATGATGTGAGAATGGCCCAAATAGGGGGCATTTGTTCCCTGCTTACTTCAAGTGAAGGACTTCATGTTAACTAAGAATGATGCCCAGTTAGGCACAGCTCACTTTGGAAGTTTGCTGGCGCATCTCGTGCAGGAATTGCAGCTGCTTTCTGGAGATGCAGCGGCTTGTAGGGCAGAAGCTGACAAATGCTTATCAGAGCATGGACTGCTTGCATAATGAATCGCAGGAGGAAATGTGACCCACCAGGCTGCGTTGGCAGTGTACGCTGCTTGCAGCCTTCTGCTGAGCTCCAGACGTCTGGGTCTCTGCTGGAGAGAACTCTCTGAGCTGCTGCATGGATGGAATAAGATAGAAAAGGCCATAGGCACTTGAAACCATGCGATCCCACAGTAAAGGTACTAAAATATGTGTGTTTTTCAGCTTAGGGATGTTTGTACTTTGGTGGGAAATCCCAAGAGGGCACTAATTCTTAGAACTTTCTTTTAATTAGGCAGTGGTGTTATGATGCAGATACTTTTCCATCAAGATACTGCTTGATGAAAGGAAGAAAAGAAAGAAAGAAAGAAAGAAAGAAAGAAAGAAAGAAAGAAAGAAA
>NW_026586589.1:1657375-1663642 GCF_907164565.1 Psammomys obesus
AAAGAAAGAAAGAAAGAAAGAAAGAAAGAAAGAAAGAAAGAAAGAAAGAAAGACAGGGCAATGGCCCCAAGGAAAAACAAAACACTGCTCATTAAGGGCTGGTGTTTATTTTCTGCATTCATGCATGGATCTCTCTAGAGGCCCCTTGCTGGGGCGGAGCCTATGAAGAAGCTCTGGGAAGGGGCACAAAGTGTGCCTTCAACGTTGGCGTCAGAACATCAGCTTGCTCTTTCTGGGGGCTTTGGGTGTGTAGAGAGGATCTTCGAAGTGTGGGTAGTTTCCTCCAAAGGGTGGGGATTTCATAAGGAAGAAAGCTACTCTTCAGTTTTCCAGTGGCTTTGCCAACTTAAGGACCACACTTGGCCACTTGCTGATACAGAATCCGGGCACTGGAAAGCCCCAGTTACAAACAGCTTAGTTGGTATATTTCCTGTCTAGTGCATAGAAAGCCCTGGGTTTGAGCCTCAGCACCACATATACTGAGAATAGTGGCTCATGGATGTAATCTCAGCACTTTGGAGGTGAAGGCAAGAGGATCAGCAATTCAAGGTCATCCTCAACTATACTGAAGTCAAGACCATCCTGAATATGTGTTAAATAAACAACAACAATAACTAAAATCTTGTTCTGCATCATTACTTTGAAAATGGGGACTCTAAATTCTAGAAGGTTCCAACAAAGACTTCAGTAAGAACCTGTGGGAATGGAGAGAGTAGACTGATGCTTGGGCGGGATCAGGTGTCCTGAGACTGGATGGTTGCATCGCTCTGAGCCAGTCACAGCTTCTGTGGATATGTGTGTGGAGCAAACACCACGGGGCTCCGCCAAGAATTGCATGAGCAATGTAGTGTAGGAGTAAAGAGTAATGTAGTGCTGCCTTCCTGCAGAGTACAGTCAAACGATGGACATGCAGAGGCTTAGAAACCCAACGTAGCCTGCCAAGTCGTAGACAAGTTTCATTTTCCCTCCTTTGAAGAGTCATCTTGTTAGAGAGCCAAACCTTAGGAAAAGCACTTCTTTTATAGCGGGAAAGAACATATGGTCATTAGCAAAGGTTACACAATTTTTGTTTCGTTTAGTTTTTATTTAGCAGTGTAATATCGAGTAATAAATGTGCTGGCAGGTTTTGTAAAAAGGCTTGCTTAAGTCAATTATAGCTCTATCTATTATGAAGTTGTTCAACATTTTTCTGTTATCTACATTCTTGAAAAGCACTTTACACATTTTTGCCATTAATTACTACTCCTTTGTAAAATTGTAAAGCCACAGAAACACTGTCTTTGTACACCAGCACTGGATGCATTTGTATGTTTGTCCACTGGCACTGTATGCATTTAAAAGAACAAGCTACCCACCACTTTTCTAATGCAGAAGGATCTAGAAGGCAGCCTCATCAAGATGGGCAATAAGGAGCAAAAACATGATAGCAGATTTGAAAACATGGTAACTCGTTACATGAAAGTGAGAGAAATGCACATCAAATATGGTCCATCTTATATCATTGTGTTTTCAATATTGAAAAATATTGAAATAAAAGCCATTGTTTCTTAAGTACCTGCTTTCATTTTCTTTATTTTGTTTCTCACGCCTAATGACTACAGTATAATATGACAACTATTAACTTGGAAAGTAAGCACCTGCTATTCACTCCTGTCCTTTCTGTGGACCTGAAGGCAACGTTAGTGAGCAGCCAAAAGTCCCATCCCTGGAAGCCTTTGAACACACAGATGGTTCCTGAGATTCCTCTTGACTTTTTCAGATCTACCTCTGCTTGATCTGATGGCGAGGGACCACACCTGGGCCACTTTCCGTGCTTGCTGGAAACTTAAAAGGATGTGGGCTTAAGAAATTACAAATTCCAGAATGAAGTACTAATGAAGTTCCCGGACACAAATCACTTCACACACTCCACTTAGAGGATTTGTTTAATTGACTGAGGAAATGGTTTGAAGGGGAAGGGAGCATTTCTTTTCATTAGCGTTCAAATGAAGTGCAAATTATAGAACTTGGGCTCCATATTTCCTAAAGATAGAAACTCTGAAGAAAGGGAGAAAAATTAGGAACGGAACTCAGTTTAAAAATCAGAAACAAATGCAGTTTGGGTAGGAAAGTTTGGGCAATTTTCTACATGGGTAATTTGAGAGCACCCAGCTAATGGCGGGTTAGAAATGACTTTTATTCCCTCTTCTGCCTCAGGTTTGCAGCCAGCTTTATTTTGTGTTTGTTTTATTTCCCATTCAGCTTGATTCTTTAATAATAATAATAAAAAAAGTGTCTGGGCTGAGAAGACAAGCGAAGTGTTTGAATCAAGTGTCAGGCCTGAGGTGTTATGTGACTAAAGATGGCATCTGCAACCATAAGGACGGGCATAAAATTACAAGCCTTACTAAACTGCAGGCTTGCAGGCTTAGCGTAGCTGTCAGGTGGATCAGTGACCAGTTTCTGCTGCATACTTCATCCTTGCACAATTATAACCAATGCATAGCCGTAACGTAACATGTACCACATCCTTATGTTAATTTGTTGTAAGCATTATTTCTTAGGCTCTTAGTGGTGTGAATTTCACCTCTGAGTCTATTCGACAGACAAGGCTGATTTCTCTTTAGCCCAATCAAGCCTCGGTGATTGCCAACTCTGTTCGAAGAGACGAGGATGGCCGATGTCAGTCGCCGAGGGTTCATCATCTTAATAGGTGGGCTGTACCCTTGGACTGGTCCACACAGGCCAGGTCAGGATGCTGAATACAGTTATAAAGAAAATATTGCAAGGCGGCTGTGTGGAGTGTTCCTCACCTGTGCTCTTAGCATGTGGAAGTCAGAGGCAGGTGAGTTCAAATCTTTGTGAGTTCAAATCCAACACAGTTTACAAAGAAAGCTTCAGGATAACCAGGGCTACAAAGTGAGGATAGCCTATCTCAAAAACATGATGTAATCTATAACAGTAACGAGAGGCCTGCCCAACCACCTACCATTACATTGTGTAAATATGTGGTGGAGAGATAGGAGAGAAAGAGAAGCAGAACGGTTTGAGCAGGTGGAGGGACTGGAGAGCAAAAGGTGGAGAGGAATAGCCTGATGTGCGTAGCCTGCCCTGCCACCTGAGGCCATGATGAAGTCCCAGCCAGTGTGGCCACTGAGGGCCATGTCTGGGGCTGTGGCCATGCAGTAGCAGGGGCTGTGTCAATGTCCAAATGTTTGTGGCTCATATTACCACCAAAGACCACATGAATGTCCCTGCTCTGGGCTGCCACCTGGGACCAAAGGGCTGCGCAGATCTGGCCCTGCCTCTGTCGGTGTGGGTGAGCTGGCCCCTGAGGGGATGGGAGTGGGAGAGCTGGCCCTACCTTTTGTCAGCTATGGTGCTGGGTGAGCTAGCTGGTGCAGTGCTGAAGAGCTTGCCCTGGTGGTGTGGGTACAGGAAAGCAGCTGGCAGGCTGATCAACTCAGTTACCACCTGGACCCAGATCCTGGGCTTTGAGTTGGCTAACTCCAACATCTACCCCATCTATGAACTGCTGGGACACATGAAAGGTTTAGTCCTGCAGAGCCAACACTATAGGATCTCCATGACAGACAGCAACAACAGGATATCCAAGAGGAGTCCCAATGAGAATCCTGTATTGACAGTGTAGCAGAAGCCAGAGGCCTCAAGCCAGACCAATGACTCATTGCAATGAACATTTGCAAGTAAAGAAGTGGACAAAAGGTATACTGTGGGGCTCTGTGACACACTGCAGCTTCCACAATGAGATGGTTTTTAAGTTTTTTTTTTTTTCATTCTTGTTTTTTTATTTTCTTTTGATGGGGGGAGAACTATGGCACAGTACAGATACGAAGGGATGGGGGATGAGTAGGAGTGGGCTGCATGATGTGAAACCCATGAAGAATCAACAAAAAGTTAAAAAAAACCCCACCAAAATATAATAAAGCAAACGTAATAGAGATAATGCTGACCATTTACAGGGGCAGTGCCTCTTATAGGTCAGGTTGGGAAAGACGAAAGTTTCAAGAGGCACTATGGGAAAAGTACAGAATCTTTTTAAAGGTATTATGTTTTCTTCTTCCTATTATGAGACAGGCTCAAGCTCGCCTTGGCCTTAAGATTCCAAGTGCTGGATTACAGGTGTGCCACAGCACACATGACTGAAGACAGGTGTGTGTGTGTGTGTGTGTGTGTGTGTGTGTGTGTGTGTGTACACTTTCTCTTTTTGGGTCCAGTTCTGTAGGAGCAGAACCTGAGGTCTCTACCTCGGCTTGGAAAGACTTGCACTGAGGTTGCGTTGTGAGGTTTTCCTTTCCAAACTCCGTCGGGCAGGAGGGCTGTCTGGAGGGCTGTAGAACTTGTGGTCCCGAAAGCCTGGACTTGCGCTTGGCCTTTCTGCACCTCAAAAACTTCTAAGCGAAACGGATGCTTTTGGTATGGGCACCACCCTTGAGAACCACGTCGTATACACGTCCAGCCTACAGCGATGGGCATCTGAAGATATCTTTTTTTTTTTTTTAATGCGGCTCAATGCAAATCTATAAACCTTCTTACAACATTGAGATTTTTTTTTTTTTTTTTGGAGGGGGGAACATTCTTACCTTGATAGCATGTTTTTGAATGTGAACTTTATAGACAATAATGCCATGTTACAGCGTCAGAAGGTAGGACATGCCTGTAATGAGAAAACTGGAGAAAGAAGCAGGGTGGGGCACGGTAGACATTAAGAAAGGACACAACTTTGGCTCTGTCCGGCTGAGGTCTGAGATCATCAGAGACCTGTCCCAGGAACCACATTGGGTCCCACTTTGGTCCCATCTTTCATCTCCCCTCCACTCTCCCCCCATCTTGGGCAGTGCTGTGTGGTAGAGGTGTTTTGGAGGAAGAGGCAGGTGTGAACTGTGGTTGAGGACAGTCACCTTCTAGTGAAGATACTTCAGACTGTGAAGAAGCATTACTGTGTCGCTGAGGTTTGGAGGGTTGGAGACAGAATCTGATGTAGAAGCGCACACACACCACACACCAAAAATGGCTGTGGATATGTGTCTTTAGGTGCAGTTTTCCTCTTAAGCTTCATGTTTGTCTTTAGGGGACACAGGTGATTTTAGAGCATTTCCATGAGAACACATTCTGGGCTGGTGGGTTGCCAGTTGGCCTGAAGAGCTCGCCTTGCAGGAGACTGCAATGGCCCTGGTTCTCCAGAATACTTTTTCCCTGGCAAAAATAGGATGCTCTTCCAATTGATGTATAAATCACAGGAAGGCTGCCCAAAGCCTCCTAAACTGGAGTAACCATTATGCAAGCTGTCATACATGACTAACCCATTATTATGGCCTCCAAGAAGCTAAGGGACTCCCACCTCATTTCTAGGGGAGCCCATTTCACACCTGAATAACTCTTATTTAAAAAAGTCAGCCCGATACTCATTACAAACTTGCCTTTGCTAAAAGACATTCCGCCGTCTCTCATGAAGGACTGCCCTCCTCCCTAGCAGAATCCCTTCCTTGTCATACCAGAAATAATTCTCCCTCCGCCATGGTGCTTACCTCTTTACTTAATGTTATAAAGGATAGATCAAGGGTGAATAAATATAATATGGTTATATTATTTATTACAGCCTTTTTGAATTCCCACTTATGGCAATAATGACAGGTAAAATCCATTCTGTGTCTAAGGAATCAATTTGCTATTATCCTCCAGATGTCATCATTCTCAAATTAATGTGGGGAATTTGTTGCTACAAATAGACATGGTTATTGCTCTGTCCAGTGGGTAGCTAAGGATGTGAGAAGCCTCTGGGTGATGTGACATCACACCTTGACTATGAAATGCACTGTTTGGGTTGATGTTCACTGGAGGCCTGGTATGCATGGGTGTACCAGGGTTCGAATGTCCATCAGGCATGTTCAAGGAGGGCAGTGTGGGATCTGGGCCTGTGGCTAGGTCCAAGCATGTGGAGGGGGCTGCCTGTGCTGACTCTCCTAACTTGAGGCTTAGTGTCAGGGGAAAGCAGGGCTCATGTCTTTGGAGTCTTATTTCTGTGTGTGTTGTTTGGCATCTGTGTTTTATCCATGAATGTGGCTTCATTATGGATGGCCTCACTTATCCAGCAGCCTCAGATCTTCAGAAGAAAAGGAAGAGAACCAGGCAGCAGAGTACAAGTTCCACTTCCATCCTGCAAATCCAGGGACTTTTTACCCCTCTTTTTCCTCCTCTTTATCCCATTTCTCACCCACCTTCACTGACTCCTTCTCTACTTCTTCCTCCCTCCTCCTCCTCCACCTT
>NW_026586589.1:1663652-1666486 GCF_907164565.1 Psammomys obesus
GGCGTTTCTCCTCCTCTTCCTGCTCTCTTTCCCCTTCTCCTCCTCCTGCTGCTCTTTTTCTTATTCTTCTTATCTCCCCCTTCATGTCTTTTCAGCTTTATGTGTCACCCATCACTCTATGTGGCTTTTCTCTCCTGGCTTCTCTCGACCCCCTTCCACACCTTTATTATTTCTATCTTCTCTTTATCTCTGCGCCCTGTAATAATAAGTATTCTCTAATATTATCCCCAGTTCTTCCTCTCCAACTATGACAGCACCATCTCCCCCAGGACAGCTGCTGTGCATTTCTGTGTGACAGAGACAACTGCTAATATTTCCCTGAGTCGTCCCACAGGCATACAAACTCAGCATGTCCCAGACTGGGCTGACTGCACTTCTAGGTTTTTAAAATTTCTGTTCATGGTATTGCCTTTTTGCTTGGTACCAAGAGTCAGAGAGGACCTCCCCAATTGATTGTGTTACTCAGCTTGCTTGCAAGCAAGTCTTGGAGCAGGATGTTTCCTCTTTTTAAATTCACAGAGGTGGCTACTTAAAAAAAAAGGTTTTATTCTTTTTGCGTTATAAAAAAATTTATTGAGGTGACATTCACATAGGATAAAATAACCATTTCAAACAAGCAATGTTTGTATGTTCAGAATGCATGTAGCTGCCGTCTCTATCCACTTCTAAAACCTTTTCATTATACCAAAAGGGAACTATATGCTTCTTAAGCAGTCAGTCCTTATTCCCTTCTACCCAGGCTGGTCCTACCTAGTGTGGATATTTCACATAAATAGAATAATACACTTGTGACCCTTTGTGTCTGGCTTCTTTCACTTAGCATAATATTTTCAAGGTCCATCTGTGGCACAGAATGTATCAATACTCCATTTACTTTTATGGCTGGATAGTATTCCATTGCATGCAGCTATCACAATTTGTCTATTCATCCACTGATGCATTCTTAGGCTGTTTCCATTTTTTAGCTATTGTGAGTAGTTGTGCTGTGATTGTATGTGCACATACATTTGTTTGAAGGGAGTTTGCCACGGAGAAAAACTCAGCAAACATTCCTGAACATTTACTCTTTGAGGATTTGTAGGTCGGTGAATACCTGACAGAATTACTGTATCGCTGTAGTCCGGAAAAGCCATAGAAAATGAGTGAGCAATTAGCATGCATTTTGCTATGTTCGAACAAAGCAACAGAAAGAAGCAATAGGTCTGAGCTAGTTCTTCAGCCTTCCTGATAGCCACTGAAGAAAAACAGGGCTGTCGTTCCCCACCTTGATCTCATAGTCTCTGCCTGATCACCTACTTCACTGCTCTGTGTTTGTCACAATGCAAAGGCAACAGAGTGGATGTGGCTTTAGGTGTGGAAAGGGGGAGGTAGGTCAGCATGAGGAGGGAAGGTGGAAGAGCAGATGGAATACAGAAGGATGCATACATAGGCGTCACCCTGGAGGCAACTCTGGCCTCAGCTCCTGAGGCTGGGAGGAGAATTCTGCTGCTTTCCTTCAGCATGCTCAGGCTTCCAGGGTTCCTCAGAGTGAAAAGCAGCTTAAGGACATTCCTAGGCACGATGGAGAGGGGACCCTTTCATACACTTCTGCAGTTCTTGGGCTCATCTCACTTTCAGGGACATAAAGAGACAAGTGCATTGTCTGGAACACACTTTCACAAAGAGCTGCAACTCACAGAGCTCGAGGAGGAGGCGTGCTCTTGTAGGAGACAGGAAGGCCTCTGGAGACAAATAAAGAGTTTAGTGATGAAAACCGAGTGAGTCCTTTTTGCATGAGCAGGAAGCCATCTGGGTGTCAGTGACGACGGTGGGGACTTGAGTGTCTTCGTCCTTGTACCTCACACAGCTGTGCATGTTCAGCTTTCGTCTGAGGGAGGAGTCTGGTTGATAGCTGTTTTGTTTAAGGCCCAAGCTTTTGCAGATGCAGAAGCCGCACAGTGGGAACACAGGAGTCTGGATGTGACGCTATGAGAAGTGTTCCAGCTCTGGCTCCAGCTCTGGCTCCTGCCTGCTGGATGTGGGATTTGCAGATTAATTTACCTCTCTGGACACCTCTGATTGCCCATCTCTAAGATGAATGGTTTGCTGTGAGCTCTTGGGTATTCAGGAATCCTTCAGGCCATACAACCTGTTTCCCTTTCGGCCTCTTCCTGGTCTACCTGTCCATATATGTCTCTGCTTTCAGATGTCTTACTTTTGACTTACACAGTTCACCCGCCACAGCCCTGTGGTGGATGAACACTTTCCTGATTATCCATACTCAGGGAACATTTTTCCTATATAGATTGCTGGGAGATTTTATTTTCCTACCAACAGAACTTTGGAGCAGGTTCTTACAGGTCAGCTCACTGCTTTATGGGGGATATCATTTATTCTTCTGCATCGTATGCATATGTGGTCACCAAAATCCATTTCATGCTTATTATTTTTATGTATTATTATTATTAGGTGTCTGGATGCAGGCATGTGCTTGCTGCACTACACATGGAAGTCAGGGGACCACTTTCTGGAGTTGGTTTTTTTTCTTCCCATCAAATTCTGGTCATCAGAATTTGTGTGTCAAGAACTTTGACCCACTGGGTCATTTCCTGCTTCCATTTTAGCCCCCATAAGAGTATTTTCCTAGACTCTCTTGTTGTTAGATGTAGATTGTACCGAGTTCTGGCAGTGGAATGTGAGTGGAAGGGAAATGCACATAACACTATTAGGCTTGGACCATAAATCCTAGCACGAGTCATTTTCTTTCTTTTCTTTTCTTTTCTTTTCTTTTCTTTCTTTCTTTCTTTCTTTCTTTCTTTCTTTCTTTCTTTCTTTCTTTCTTTCTTTCTTTCTTT
>NW_026586589.1:1666496-1676769 GCF_907164565.1 Psammomys obesus
TTTCTTTCTTTCTTTCTTTCTTTCTTTCTTTCTTTCTTTCTTTCTTTTTCTTTTGTCATTTTCTTTTTATTCATCTGTCTGTGGAAGACTCTGAAGCCATAGGTTTTGGTGGAACCAGAACTGTGACTATGTGGTGAGTTATTGTGTTCGTGCTAAGAAAACACTGAGAATATCTGAATTAGCAGTCAGCCTGACTAGTGTATCTGCTGTGTACTTAGGGTGGAGATGCAGGAGGGGAGAGGGAGATGGACCTTCCCTTTGGAACTGCTTCCAACCTGTAGCATGGTTCTTCAGGGGCATGGTTTGGAATGGTTTTGGTTATGAATGGAAGGACCTTCTTCAGCCATGGGGACAAATATGGAAATAGTTTTGTTTTCTCAGAGAAAGACTAAGTTTTTCCTGCCAATTAGAACCGGATATTTCCCATGAGCTTTTTCTTTGGAAGACAGTGGCAAACCCACACTAAGAACCTCCTGATAGGCAGTGGAAGGTAACTAAAACATTCCCAGAGGTCAGATTCTCGTTTGGCACCAGCCAGCTCTTGTCAGCCCTCAGTTTCTGAAGACTTACCTGAACCTGATGTGTGTTAGGAGGAAGGGGGAGGGTACCCACAGAGTTCAAAGTTTGACACAGCAGCTCTTGGCCTAGCTTGTGATAGGGTTTGCTTTCGTTTTGTTTTTATTTTCGAGCAAATAAGCTAGATTGAATTGTTTTTACTGTTTTCTTTTCAATCTGAACTCATCCTGTGGAGCTTTTCAGGGATGACAACATAGAGGGGTGTGTAGATGAAGACATCTTAATTTGTGTGTGCTTCAGTGTGCCTGTGTGCATGTGCATAGGCGTGTGTGTTGACCATAGTAAAACCTTGGATATCATCCTTTTGGAGTCAACTACATTGTTTTCTGAGACAAGGTCTCTCAATGGCTTGAGTTTCACCAGTTGGGAAAGGCTGGCTTCATGGTGAGCCTCAGAAATCTGTCTGTATCTGCCTCCTCTCTGCAGGAAATGAAAGCATGTGTCATCATGCTTGGCTTCTTATGTGAGTTCTGAGGATAATACTTGGGGCTGGAAAGATGGCTTAGAGGTTAAGAGCACTGGCTGTTCTTCCAGAGGACCTAGGTTTGATTCTGGCACCCACATGCCATCTGCATTTCCAGTTCCAGGAGATCTAACACCCTCACATAGACACCAATGCACATAAAAACAACAACTCAGGTCCTTTTCCTGGCCACCACAACAGTTTAACTCTGTCACAAACAATTGCAACATTTTGTTGTTTTCATATAATGGAGACTGGTTTCCTTCATCATATCCAGCTGTGCTAAGGCTTTTTCATCTTGTCGTTCTGCCATTTTTCTGGTCCATGGAATTCAAGTGGTGCGTAGAAAAAGAGAGGGTGGAGGAGAGTCAGAGGTTTGCATTAGCCATGCCATTACAAAATCTTCTTATGTATCAGGGAAACATAGCCTACTGTGTGTCCAGAAGATGAAGAGAAATAGGATAAGATGATAAGTAATCATAAGAGAAATAGGATAAGATAAGTAGCAGTCAACTGTCGGAGAGAACTCATCTCAAAAGAAATGTTCATAGCTAAATATCAAAAAGAGGCAAATCATTAAATGGAACTATTGTGCTATTAGCAAAGTTGGTTGGGGCTTTGAGCTAGCTTTATTCCCTGAGACTTCTGGACTTGGGATGAATCCAACCCTTTTATCTGGAGCCAGGCTCATGCTGAGTGCCTGAGAACTTACAGAACTTCCTATTAGGTGGAGAGGCTTGGGTTTCAGCAGCGCCTCTCCAGGTAATCGGCACTGCCCCTTTTCTTTGGGGCCTCCTCTGTGTCTTTAGAAGGCCGTCCATTTCCTAGCTCTCATTATGGAATAACAGCTCTGAGAGATTTCTGCTGAAAGAGAGAGTTCATGACATTGAATTGATCCATCCTAAGGCCGAGAACACACTGGGATGAAACCAGGGTGGTGGTTAGCAGGAGAAGTTGACTGTGAATGACTGAATGTAGGACAAGGTTGTTCCCCAGATGGAGGGTGGTTAGAGGTAATTACTGACAGGTGGGCTGATGAGTCTTTGTGACTTCTTGCTATTTGCTTCTTGGACCTTTTCATTCATTTTGTATCCGAGGCACTGCCAATTTTCAATCTTCCCCAACTTCACACCAAATCTCAATTCTTGGGAGAATCTAGACACTAGAATTCACCTTTGCTCTTCTCAGGAGAAATTATTTGTAAGCCTGAACAGAAATGAACAGTTTTCTGCAAAGCAATTTTCTGAATGTGGAAGGTAGTAACCAAAACAAGAGAAACTCATGGTTTTAGTCTTCAAAAATCACCCAAACTAGATTGCTACACCTTTGAAATTTGCCCTGCTGACCGATGTCTCATCCCTAGAGAAAGACACTCTTAGGAAAAACTAACACAAAGGGATTAGTGAGCCTACAGTTCCTTTTTCCACTCTTAATGACCTTATTAGAGAAATAGCACTCTGGGTAACAATAGAGTACGAATCCCCATGGAGTTACTTAGACTGAAAAATCTGATTCCTTGGGAAGAAAATGATAACTGTCAGCAACGCTCAGGTTTGAATTAAATCTGAGATTGCATGAGCCATATTCTTATGTAAACATGAATCCTTTAATCTACATGCATTTGATATTCATTTTGGATTAAACTCTTCTAGCATAACATTAAAATGTTTGCAGGCCACAGCACAGCATGTGTAGGTTTTCACAAAGCTTGTGGTGAGGCACCTTTATTGGCTCCCATCTCCCCAGCAAAGTGAAGTACAGAATTGAAGCTGTCATTCAGCTTATTATTTGTCCTTGTTATTAATTAGCAACAATGACAGAAGCTGCTGTTTATTGGAGGCCTGCTCCTTTCCCAGGTATGCGGTGTGAATTATCTCCAGGCACGAGAAGAGCCTGCAACCGAGGCTCACGTCTGTTCATGGGCCTGCCTGAGGCCACCCACTCAGGAAGAGACATAGCAACAGTCCAAACTAGGATTGTTGACTAAAGTACTTTTCTTTGCTTTTGTATAAAAAAATATCAACTTTAGTCATGTCTAGAAATGGCACTTTGTAAGTGTACAGTCTTGAGTTCTGACTGAACTGCACATCCGTGTAACCATGCCTCTGACCAAAGTGTGGAATGCATTTCCATCACCCATCCCCTTAGGCCTCTTGACAATCTTTCCTCCCGAGGCAAGCGATGGTCTGATTTTGTGCACTATAGAACAGATTTACCTTTTATAGTACCTCTTGGAAATAGAACTATAATGTGTAATAATATGTGCTTAACAAGTTTAATTTATTCTTTGATAATTTCATACATGAATAGAATGTCGTCAGGTCATAGATACCCACTTGTTACCCTCTAACTTCCTTCTAAATGGTCCCATCTTCATGTCATGGTCAACATCCCCTTTCTTGTCCTCCTTGTTCTTCGTCCTCCTCATCTTCTGCTGTGTTTTCTGAGTCTTTGAGTTGGAGTAAGGGTTGGACATGATATGGATGTCCCCTTTTTGGCTGAGCACTCATAGTTACTCATTCTCTGCACTTTGGCCACTTAGGAGTCTCTATATTAATGGCCGGCCACCCTCTGCATAAAGAGCCTCTATTGATGGGCATTGGGAGATGCACTAGTCCGTGGGTACCATGGTGACATTTTGAGCTCTACTCAGATTGTGGTGTATTAGTTATTATTCCAAAACTCCAGGGTCAGATTTTGTAAGATTTATTATTTTTAATTTTATGTGCATGGTTGTTTTGCCTGTACGTGTGCATGAGTGCCATGTGCATGCAGTGACCCACGGAGGCTAGAAGAGGACATCAGGTCCTCTGGAATTGGGGTTACAGATGGTTGTGAGCCATCATGTGGGTGCTGGGAACCGAAAACTCAGGCCCTCTGCCAGAGCAACATATGCTTTTAACCGAGTCATCTCTCCAGCCCCCAGGGTCAAGTTTTACACTGAGCGTCTGTGCTGTAGACTTAGAGAAGATTGGCTCTTCTGGATCACGTGGGTCCTTTATGATAACATTGGGGAGGGGGTGGAGGTGTGGATAGCTGGATCCTGCAGGTCCTTTATGATAATATTGGGTAGTGGGTAGAGGCATGGAATCTGAAGAGACTGGCCTTGAGGCTTTGTTAACTTCTTTTCAAAATAGGAATAAAAGCAGATTTCTTTGTGGACTTACTGTGAAGACCAAATGAATTGGGCTGCGGTGCTGGCCCAGTGGGTAGGAGTGTTTGCAGCACATGCAGCAGCTGAGGACTTGAGTCTGCATCTTCAGCACCCTTGTTAAGAGAAGTGTGTGTATGTGTGCAAGCAGGCGTGCATGTGGTGTGTGTGTGTCCAATGCTGGGGAACAGGGACCAGAGACCAGTAGATCCTAGAGCTCACTGACCAGTCATCCTGGAGGAAACAAGGAGCTTGGGGAAAGCTCTGAAGGCAGCATGGCAGAAAGTGATAGAGGCAGACACCCATGCCCTTCTCTGGCCTCCATGTGTACAGGTACAAGTGTGTACACCCACACACTCACGTATGCACTGAACACAGATACACCGCCCCCCACTACAAACACACATGACCGAGTCAGACATGAAGAACAGGAGAACAGTGCTAAGCATGGAATGCATGCTTGGCAAGATGTGGCGAGACGATGGTCGTTTATGACCCAGGAGGCAGCACCTCGCCAGACGCAGAATCTGCGGAAACTTTCCAAACCAGGAAAGCGATCTGTGAACCAGATCTGTGAACCAGAACTTTAGTATTCTGTTACAGCAGCCTGAATAGAGTAAAGCAAAAAGATGAGGTGAGAGAGGTGGAGGTGATGCCTTAGAAAATAACTAAGAACATAGAGGAAGCTTTGGGATTGGATAACAAGGCTAGAAGTGTTTGGGGGTGCATGCTAGAGAAAGTTTACGTTGCCTTGAACAGTCCTTAAGAAGCAGGTCTGGTGTAGACTCTACAGGAGAGCTGTAGAGAAAGCCTCCTCCATCTTCTCAGAGACCACCCAAGGCAACCCGAAGAGAGCACAATAGAGAGGCAGTGTGCCATTCTGATGAGATCGTTGATGGAGGGGAAGAATGTTATTGGACAATCCTTCTGTTTAGTTGCCCAATCTGAGATGGGGTCTTGTAGAGTACATGTTTTCCTTCAACTGACTTTGATCTTCCTATTTCCACCTTCTAAGTGTTGGGATTATAGGTGTAGACAACCATGCCTGGGCATCGCTACTTCTTCATATAAAGAGACAAAGAAATTTACTGAGTTTTCATCATGTTAGTGTTTTGTGGGAGACAGAACTGCAGTTGGGAGTTTCATCTGATGCTCTTTCAGAGCAGAGTATTGAAAGTGCGGCTTGACTTCTGACCTTACACTAAAGTATACGAAGAACGGAGTGACTTAAAGTTGTAGTTGTTTTTAAGTAAAAAATATGCAGAATCTAAAGATCTGACACATTCTCAGCCTGTCTATATTAAATGCATATAAATTGTATATCAATATAAATAAATTATATATTAAATATAAATAAATACATAAACATTTCTCTGCTTGTCTATGTTATAAACAAACATACAATGAGGAGGTGGTTGTTTGATGCACACATTAGAAGGGATCAGGTATCCTAGCCAAAGTCAGAGATGTCCTCCAGGAGAGTGGAGAAATGACCCCCAAGACCATCCCCAGAGGAGCTAAGTAGTCTTCGGGGTTGCAGGCTCAGAGCACATTGTATCCATTGTTCCTTCATGTTGTGGCTCAGCTCCCTGCAGCCTTCATGCAACCCATGCTCCTGTGATCCTCAGCCACCACCACCCCCAGTGGGCCCCAGGCAGCCACAGTGAGGCTCTAATGTCAAGACCATAGCAGAGTCTTCATTCAAATTCGGGTTTGGGGCTACACATGCTTTGCCCATTTTTCTCAGTCTTGGAGCATTGTGTTTCCCATGGCATTATGCTGGGTGGAAAACTGCAGCCCCTTCTCAAAGACAAAAGGAACCACTGATGAGCCTGATAATTGGAGTGTAGTGAGATGTGGAGCAAATTCCCTTTGTTTATTTCTGGTTTGTGTCTCATTGATGGTTGTTTTGTTGTTTTGCATGAAGTATTTATTACTTTGTGGCTGGGTTTTCCACATTACAATGCCATTTTGGATCAATTAGGGACATTTCAGAGGCCCGGACCTGCCAAGTGTGGCCAGGCAGAAATTGGAACCCACTTGCTCAATACCACTCTCCAGGTTGGGAAGGTTTTTTTTTTTTTTCTGGTCATTGCGCCCTTCCTCCTTCCCTACTGTCCTCTGCTTCCTCCTCCCTACTCTGTCCTCTCTTCTCTCTCATCTCCACCCTTTTCTCTTTTTCTTTTGTCCCTACCTTCCTTGTCCTCTTCCACCATCTCTTCTCTTTCTCCCTTTCTTCAGAAGTTCTGGTGGCTCTTCATTGTTGCCGCCTTTCTCTGCAGTGTGCAAGGGCAGGCCATGGAAGTCTCTGTGCAGCTTTGCAAAGCATGGATAATGATCTCTTTTGTCTCATTCATTTGTTCCCTTTAACACCACATATTTTCTGGATATTTCTATGTACTAGGCATTGGGTGAGGCATTGAGCAGGGGAGAACCAACCAACCAAATGTGGTCCTTACCATCTGCTTCTTTAAACTCCGAACTTCAGGCAAACTCACATCTGATTATTCAAGAGATCTCTTCAGTAGTGCCTAAGCTCTCCCTAGGTACCCTGCATAGCTTGCCCAGTTGGCAGATAGCATGCATGTTTTCTGTCTCATTGTAAGATGGCCCAACGCTTTGCTAGTACAATTAGAAAAATGGCAATGTTTTGTTCTCGAATAGTTTTTAAGTGCAAAGAAGATTGCAGAACTCATGCAGAGAGTCCCCAGAACCCTTTGCTTGGTTGGCTTCCCATAAAGGGAAGCATAATTAGAATTCATTGTCAAAATTAGGAAATTGATGTGTAAGTCTAAGATTGCTCTTATTGTGTCTCTTTCTTCATTCTCCTGCTTTCTCCCCGTTTCTCCCTTCCTCTCCTTTTCTCTTTTATTCCCTTACCTCCACTGATTTCTTCTCCCCTTCCCTTCTCTTCCTTCCTCTGTGCCTTTCCTTTCCTTTCTCCTTCCCTTTTATTCTCCTCTTTCTTTTCTTCCCCTCTCCTCTCTCTCTCCTTTTCCCTTTTCTTTCTCCCCTCTCCCTTTCTCTCTCTCTCCCTCATTCTTTGAAGTTTAATCATGTTTATACATTTAGGTCACGTCCACCCCAGTCAAGAATGGGTAGAGCTGGCCTACCCTATCAGGAAGTTCTCTTGTGTTACTGTTTAACAGCCACACAGGTCCCTGTCTCTAACCACTGGGCCACTGCTGATCTCTTCTCCTCAACCGTAATTATGTCATTTCAAGAACGTTATGTAAATGGAATCAGACAATCTGCAACCCTTGGAGATTGGCTGCGTTCCCTCTGTGCAATGCCCTGGTGGCTCATCAAAGTTCTTACATGTATCAATAGTTCATTTTGCTCTCACCTTTAAGATAAAAGGACTCCAGAAGAGGACACTTGAGCAAGAAGTTCTTTTGTGAAAAAAAAATATTCATTTTGTTTTCAAAGTTAACCTTTACGAAAATATCTTTCCTCCCTAGGGACCTACTGCAATTAATCTGAGTTTGATATGCAAGTTTGCAAATTGGTAGATGATTGTTATTTTTATTTGATTTGTAAATGCTTTCCCAGTGTTTAACAACAGCCCCCTTTCCAAAGTGGGCTCTCAATTTTGCTTTGGGGCTCAATATATAGGAGAGTCTTCCTTCACCTGTAAAATTATTGCTTGTATTGGCAAGGTTAGTGCCAGGTGCTGTAATGAATGATCCTCTCAAATAGAAGCTTTACACAATAAGATTTTATACCTTGTTTTAACAGCAGAGTATGTGACCGCGCCTTTGCTTTACAAGGTGATTTAGAGACATAGGTCTGAGTCTCTTAGGATCTTGAATTTTTCTCCATGCAGCATCACTTGGGAAGAGTGTGAGGGGGCACAGGAGTGGGGGTTGGGGAGGAGCACTGGCTTTGCAGTGCTCACACAGATCATGTGTAGAAGGCCGTCCTCTCCCACTTCCATTCCAGTCTGATTGGCTAGCACCCCTAAGGCGGGTGGGATGGGATGAGAGGATATGCTTCATGGTGGGTGATCACACCTCTCCAGTTGAGCCTTCTACAGTGGAAGAAGGAAATCACAGTTCTTTGATGAATACCTATGCTGGCCTCCATTCCCAACAGAGTCCTCATTTCAGCTTAACAGTTTTGATGGCGGTTGTAATGGGTACCATCCATGACTTCACATTCCTGATTTGGACCTTCCCATGGCAGCTAGATAAATCGTTACCCCTCTAAATGGTCTCAGCTTGTGCTAGCTCATTCTCTTCCCTACATTAGTGGACAAATTAGATTTCTGCACTGAACACTGTGTTGAGTTTACTGACCTTGGACAAATGGGAAGGTCTTTCTGGGATCTTGGCTGAAGGTGGGTTCCATAAATCTGCGCTAGCCTGTTAATTCAACCACACCTTTACCGTTAGCCATTCATTTTGAACTTGGAAACTAATGAAAACACAAGCAGCGCTGAGACCACACAGCACAACTGCTGTCAGGGACAGGAGGGTTTTGACAGTTCAGTCCAGAGAGCACTAAATTCAGCTCCTGATAAATAATTTACTTGGAGAACTGGGAAGCTGGCCTCACTGTCTTTCCTAGCTTGCTGCTTGAGGAATATAGACCATTCTGGTCATGCTAGAGAGGAGAGAAAAAGAAAATTTATCTTCCTTGCTCCCTGGCTGCCTATCCTTCATGACTTTACAACCATTTTAAGAAAGCCATGGATTTCTGTTTGCTGGTGCAATGAAGCCCTCATTTCCAGTTCGCCTTGCCTTTTGCCTGGTCCATAATCACTTGTAGCTTTGCCTGTCAGCATCCCTTGAAAGACTTCATAAGGGCTCACCATGTGCTGATTGATGTCGAGTTTACATAGGGTGAAAGGGAAGGAGGAGATAGAGCTCAAATGTCTTCCCACTTCCCCTGCCTCCTGATTGGCAGGACCCAGTGGAGACCATTGCCAGCCTTGTGAGTTTCCAAGTCAGGTTTCATTTTGGGTTGTATGTATCATTTCTTTCGTGTTTCTGCAGTTGCTTTTCTACATGCCTGGGGGATGGAATAGCTCAGCTATGCATTTAGTTCTCTGTTGTCGGGGTTTTTCAGGGGTCGGTGCAACTCTGATGCTCATTAAGATTACCGAGGCTCATCATTTTTAATGTTAGGCCCAAGGTAATAGTTAATGAGGCTGAAAAGTATATTAATAAAATCACTTGTAGTAATTAGCAAGAAATTATAATGGTAGGGTGACGGGGCGATTTTAGAAATCAGTTAGGAGTGATCAAGACCCATCTCTAATGTCACTACTTATTATTTTTTGCTTTCAATCATCATGAACTATACCTTTGCATTTTTATCTCTGAAAATAAAGCCTTTGATTGAGCTCATGCATATTGCTATTACTTCATTCTCTTTTGTTCTCTTCTAAGGAGCATAGAGACTTAAAACTAGACAGGCCTTTTGAATAATTCACAAACCTTCATGCCGCCCCCTAGAGGCAAGGGAGTTGTCCATTATTTCTCCTCTGTGGCTTCCTAGCTGAGAAGAGAGGCTGCCTGAGCCCACAGAGTCCATAAGCCTCTGATGAGAGGTGATGGAGGAAGCACCATCAGTAACACTAACCAACTCAGAAGTGGGGTCGTAATAGCAAATGCCTGTAAGTTCTTAGGTTTGGGAGACCAGAGGACAGGGGTTTAAAACCTTTGGAACATCCCCAGTTTAATGTTTCTAGTCTCTCTTTTCCATCAGCCTGTTCTGTGTCACGGGTAAGTTTGTATGTAAAACTTCTAAATAGCCCAAGGCTAAAGCCAGAACATCCCACACCTGGCTAGACCTTCAGCTGGCTGGAGCTTCTTGAAGTTTTCCTTGGTACTGCCCCTGTTATTAACTCAGTATTCTCGTTTTTATTTGATTATTATTAATGTGTGTGTCTGTGTTAGCACAAGTATACCCCAGTGCACTCAAGGAGGTCGGAGGACGGTACCATCTCTACACAGGTAGGCCTGGGCTGCATAAGAAAGCTAGCCGAGCAATCAAGAAGCAAGCCAATAAACAACCATCTCTCTGTGGTTTCTACTTTAGTCGCTGCCTCCAGATTTCTGCCTTGAGTTTCTGCCCCG
>NW_026586589.1:1676779-1752867 GCF_907164565.1 Psammomys obesus
GAGTGGTATTTCAGGACATAAAAGGCAAGGGTAGGCATTCTAGGCAGGAACAGAATGCAGAGGCATTAGCAGAAAGGTACAGAAGCAGACAGGACCTGAGAAACTTTGCAAAGCTGTATGTTACTGCATTGCCAAGCATCTCTAATGTGAGTGGTGGATTATGGTGTGTGTGTGTGTGTGTGTGTGTGTGTGTGTGTGTGTGTGTGTTACCAGAGTGTGCATCTTGATGGAGCACCTGTCCAGGGTTTTAGTCAGTGTGGCTGGATTTGTTTATAGAGAAGCTGCTGTAGCAGCTGGAGCATGGGGTACTTTTCAGGGATAAGCGCAGAGGCACGGGCCAGAAGAGGAGGATGTGGCTGTTCTCCCAGTATGAGTGCTAGCACCCAGGAGCTATGACCTTGGTTAGAATGAAGTTGAGGATGCACTGTTTGTAGTTGCGGAGAGTGGCCTCTAGGACTGAAGGCAGTCCTCTTTATCTCAGCCTCAAGCATTTTTAATTCCAAGTGTCCTGGGTCAGGCTGCCCCTGTGGCCCTGTAACAGAGAGAGAAAGAGAGAGAGAGAGAACGAGCAAATAGCACTATCTAAAACATTGCACCCTTGAGTACAGCCAGAGGGAAAAACTCTTCTCAATAGAGGCCACTGTTGTTAATCACATTATATAAAAATGCCTGTGGTAAGAATAGGAAGTAGAAAGCCCGTTTGTGGAGAAACTGTTCTGCTCTGCCAGCAAATTGCTCAGCTCAGAACTCCAGTTCAACTGTTTTGGCAGGATTTTTGCAGTCGTTTCTGATGAATGTGTAAGCGTCCTGTTCGATAATGATATCTATCTGCTCCTGGATATTTGTCCTGTTACTTTTTGCTGGCTCCATGCATAATAAACTTACTGATTTGCAACCAAAAGTATAGCCTTGTTGGATCATTCTCCACAAGGAACAGAGAGTGGTGGAGAAGCGGGAGAAGGAATCTTGAAAGAGGAGTCAGGTCAAAGGAAATAGATAGACACGGAGTCATGTAATGTGCAGCCTTTGTGATGAGTGTATAATGTTCTAAAGGTCAGCCGTGTTGGAGCCAGCTCATTCCATTTCACTCGTGACTTGTGTTCTACTTAAGGTGCCCAAATGTGTGGCCTGTGTTCAGACTGAGTATCCCTTGTCTGACTAGAAGCATTTGGAGTTTTTCAGATTTGGGAATAGACTTTATGGGTTGATAATCCCTAATCTGAAAACCTAGAACCCAGAGTGCTCTTCTCTTAGCTCTTCAGACGAGGGTTAATCAATCAAAACCACATTTTGTTTACTTTATCATCTGTTGAGGGACACTTGGGGGTTTCCATATTTGGCTGTTGTGAATAGCGCTTTTATGGTTGCATCATGTACAAGTTTTTGTTTGAACACCTGTGCTCAGTTCTCTGGGAGTGTAGATCTAGGACTCCGTTTGCTGGGCTATTTGGTATTTCTATGTTGAACTTAATGAGGCGCTACCAGAATTGACAAGCTATAGAAACGAAAGTATATCAGTGATTACTCAAGTCTGAGGGAAATTGAGGGTTTTGGACAGTGATAGCAGGAGGGTATAGGATTTCTCTTTGTAATGAAAATATGCTAAAATTCACTGTGGCAAAGGTTGTACATACCTGTGACTTGCTAAAAATCATTGCAATATACCTTCTATTTAACTTAATGAAATTAAAATTTTTTGAGACAGGGTCTCACTGGGTAGTGCAAGCTACAAATTCAAGACCTTCCTGCTTCTGTTTCTGAAGATTAGGTGTTATAGATGTCTGCCACTTAAACCAGCTATATTGTACTCTTTAAATTGGAGAATTGTGTCATTTCTAAATTACATATTGAAAAATTCATTTTTTTTTAAATAAAAAGAAAGCAAATGGCCTTATTTTATTTGAAGTTTCTTTTAGGGCATTAGTGAACTTGTAGACACAAATGTAAATATAATGTTAGAGCTCAAAATTATGTATTTTCGTGTTCTTGTTTACTGAAAAAACAATAATGAAAGCTCAGAGCAAGGACAGTTTTATCTTCATGCTGTGTTCTCAGACTCCTGCAGGGCTCGTGGAATTATCTATCCATGATTACATCTCTGGTGAATGAATGAACTGCCCTCTGAGTTCAGGGAACTAGTTTGTCATGTATATGAAACTTTGTTGTGCAGAATAGCCCGGTCCTGAATCTCAGATTTTGTGGTATTCTTGTGTTCATTTAGGATATGTTTTGAGTCATTGCCCTTTCTGGAGACTGTGTTTCCTACCAAGCTCACTGTCCTGAAGCCAAAGGCTTTGACCTCTTCTGTGGAAGGGAGGCTGAACTGCCAATGAGTGGGATATCTTCAGGTACATTGAGAAGCACATGATAGGGGCCTGAGACCCTTCAATGACCTGTACTGCATTCAGACAAACTTTCATTATTTTGTTCGCATCAGAACTTCAGTCCAACTATCAAATGTAGTTCCTGGAAATTTTCATTCATTTATATTTTTTTTCTAAAGCATAAAAGCAAAATTATCTTGAAATGTTTAGCTTTAAGAAAAAAGTTTGCAACATTTTTATGTAGAAACTTTTTTTTTTTTTTTTTTTTTTTTTTAGGAAGGGCAGGTAGGAAACAGGCTCTTAATGCACCACCATACCTGGTCTATGTGGTGCTGGGGATTGAACTCAGGACATTTTACATGCTAGACAAGCGCTCTATAAACTGACTCATACCCTCAGCCCCTACGTAGAAACATTTTTGACAGCTGTTTTTTACTCTCCTCGGGCATATAGTTCTAACTGGTAAAGGATGCTATGAATGGAATAGAAATCTTTTGTCTATCATGTATCTTTCTATCTACTTATCGTGTCTTATGTGTCTGTTTATCCATTCATCTACCTATTCATCCTATTTATCTATCTGTTCATCCATTTATCCATCCATTCATATTTCGATCTATTCATTCATATCATGTATGTATGTATGTATGTAGCAATCATTTTTAAAACTCTACTTCATTTGGGATATTTAGGCCTCTACTTCTCTTCCACCAAACCCCTAACCCTAGTGGGGAGAGGGGGCACAGACCTCTTTATTTCTCCTGGATGTTTAGGGTCAATGGGGTCCTCTGGGGCTATACCAGTCTCTATCAACAGTAAAAGCAGTCAGCAGTCTCCTCCAAGTCACTGCACTCCAAAGTGTTTCCCTCCATCCGTCTGCTCTAACCACTATCCATCTCTTTGGTCCCCAAACTGCTGTACACTACACGGCAACACCCTATGCTACACTTTGTTTTTCTGGGCTCTCATAGGTATATCGTCAGAGCCCTAGACAATGCCCCTCTCCAGGCTGCATGAGAAATGGGGCCACCAGCTGGCAAAA
Organism: Psammomys obesus; assembly: GCF_907164565.1. Taxonomy (NCBI): domain Eukaryota; kingdom Metazoa; phylum Chordata; class Mammalia; order Rodentia; family Muridae; genus Psammomys; species Psammomys obesus. The sequence continues at coordinate 1,680,146 of NW_026586589.1, forward strand.
GACATACCTCACATGAGACAATTAACAGCTGTGGACAAACTAAAGCCCAACTAAAATCCCAAAATTGGGATTAAAGCAAAAACATATTTACATAACATAACCGAGTTTACAAGGTACATATGTATGTACACATCCATTCTATTAGTCATTAATCTATCTCTACTGTATGTGTGTGTGCATGTATGTATGTATCCTACTATCCAATTTGTCTGTCATCAATTTCTTCTGTTATATGCCTATCATCTATCTATCTATCTATCTATCTATCTATCTATCTATCTATCTATCTATCTTCTATCTATTTACTTAAGTTTCCCATGAAACATGGTCAGAACTTAATGAACCATTCCCACTGGGAGCTGGGTGTATTTCTGTTCATTGGTTCATGTTTCCCATTGGATCAGCTTCTGACACCTTCTTGAGTGTCTCCCCAAATCCCATGCATTGAAAGACAACTCAGAAGCTCTGAAGTCAGTGGGACTTTTAGGAGGTGGAGCCAAGAAAAGGAAGTTAGGACCCTGGAAATGTGTCTTGGAAGGGGATGATGGGACTCCACTCCTTTCCTCTTTCACTCTCTTGGGTTGGTTACCCTAGGAGCAGCTTCCACCACCATGCATTCCTTCCTTGATGTACTATCAAATCATAGGCCCTAAAACAACAGGTCCAGACTGACCATAGAGTCACACTTCGAAAATTAGGAACTCAAATCAATCTTCTTTCCTCTAAGTTGATTGCCTTGGAAATTCCTTATAATAATGGAAAGCTGAGTAACACAGTAGCCTTACATAAATGCGGCAATCATGGGGAGGAAAACTGTCTGAAATGACCCCGGAACAATGATTAGATAAAGCTCATGGCCCAACAATAATTCAGTCACCCTTATCTGCAGGCACTGGCTCAGGGAGCTTCCTCTACTAATCTAAGATCCCACGCAGAAAGCGGGAAACAGGCTTTCTAGCTTTCATTTAGTTGGGTTAACAGACCACGTGCTACCACCTAAAGCATCCTCAGACACCAAAGAAGACTCCCGTGACCCTCAAGAAACTAAACCGTACTTTTTAGACAGATTTCTCCAGGAAATACTTGAACAGAGATACAAAGGGTGTGAGAATCGAGAGCCTCAGTGAAATGGCATAATTTGAGGTCTGAGCTCAGACCCAGACTTCCCTTATCAGTGTTCCTGGCCCTGGTAGTGGTGGTGGGAACTGAGTTGTACCTGAGGACCTCATGCCTTAGCTTTACCTGCATCTTGGGTATTTGGATACCTGATGACCATAAGGTTGTAAACCCAGGGTTTACAATCCCAGTCTCAACCTCCAGCAACCTGGGGGATATCTTGGAAAGATGTTTTTAGGTGTCTAAATTGAGTGATGGGCTTGTGTTTTGAACTTTCAGGGTATTTCTATCTAGCCATGTGCTAATTTTTGATTACACTTTCACAAATTCTATAGATATAAATACAGATTCTTTCTTTCTGTGTTGCATATTAATTTTTCCAACAGAAGACTGACAGGATGTTCTAACTTTTAGGAGTTTCATGTTAAACTTTCCCTAGCCAACTTGTTCTCATCGGCCTGGTGAATACTGAGAAGTGAGTGGTTTTCTTTTCCCATGTTTCCGGGATGAGAGCAAAGTGCCCGTGTCTGATGGAATTCTTAACTTGTATTATCTTGTTCAGCCATTAGTGTTCAGTGTTGACAGCTTAGTCTGACACTCCTGTGCTGGAGGGATCTGGCTGAGGGGGACACAGGGCAAGCACAGGCTGCATGTGCTATCTTGATGGAGGGTGACTGGTCAGGGCTACATAATGGCCTTAGCAAGGATCTCTTGCAGAAAGACTGTGATTGGCCACAGCCTCTGCTGTCACGGTGGGTTCTTCATAAACTTTGTCACTTTGTCAGCCCTGTTTGCTTCTCAGTTGTGGATCAGGTCAAAAACATATTGGAGTTCATCATCCCCAGAAGAGCAAAAATAAAATCCCAGGGAAACTTTGGGAAAACAGAGACCAGTATTCTTAGTCTCTTCCTCGGGAAGGCCCAGCTCAGGTCCTTCCAGTCTGCGAACATCTCTCAGATAGCTGCTATCTCCTCCCTCCTCCGATGGGCATGACTTGGGATCAAACTTTTATCTTTCCATGGTATTCTGACCCTGAATAAGCCACTTCCTAGGTGGTTCTCTACATCCATTCTCAGGGTCCCCAAATTTAAAAAGTGAACGTGCAGCTTCTTTAGGACTCTGTTAAGACTGCACCTTTCTCTGACATCCACACCCTTTTCTGCCTGCTGTGTCCTGTTATTAGTATGCTGACTGGTCCTCCACAATGGATTAACTGCTACCAGCTTCTCCAGCTCGGGAACCATCTGCCCACCTGACACTGGGATCAGCCCCTTCTGTGTATTTGCTTTCTGGGCACAGCCTGTTTGTACATGCTCCCCCCACCCACATTCTTTCTTCTGTCTTGAGCTCTCTGTCTCTTTTCTTCCACTCTGTCCACCCATCTCCCCTCCATGAGAATGCAGCCATCTTCTCTGAGCACACCCTCCTACACGGGAATGCTCTGCTTCCAGGCTGAGCCAGAGACTCTCTTCTATACTCCTAGGTCCTCTTTCTTCCTGGTTTTATAAATGATTCTGCCCTTGATTTTGTGTTTTACTCGTGGTCCACATGGTCCTTGTGAGAAAGGCTTTGTCTTGTGCATATTCACATGCTGGAGACAAGGGGGCAGTGTGTCATGGTGGTAATGAGATAGTTGTGAGTTCAAACTCCATATCGATCTATGTGACTTCCGGTGACTTTGGGGGGCAGAGCTTTTCTCAGGCTGAATTTCACATCAGAAACAGCACAGAATTTGATTATTACCTGGGTTTAATGTGGGGTCGACCTAAGTAACTTTCCTAGACCTCTAGCTAGCAGAGTGGGATGCGAATAAAGGTTACCTGTTGTCATCGCCATTGCCATCATCATCATCATTCATCAGTGGGTTCTAGGAAATGCTAGAAACTCAGATTCTCAATTAATAGAATAGCTAAATGGATGTGTAACATAAGTCATTTTGTTGAACTCCCATTTTCTCTGAAATAGAGTTAATAAAATGTTAATTTTCTCATGTCTCTTTTCCCAGCCCTCAAAAGCGAATATTTCTCAGACCTTAGAAAGCACTCTGCTTGCTTAAGCGACTCAGGAACATTTGGAAGAAAGCCACTTTGCCCAATAAGCTAATATCTAAAGTCAGGATTCACCTCCCTGCTGGTTGACTGACACCCCATTTCCCCTTCTTAAAAGAACTAAATGGCCTATATTTCTTTTTTAAATTAAAGTAAATGAAAATGAATTTCACCACTCCCCTGGAGATGACTGGAGACACTGGGATGTCAAATAAAAAAGTTGGGGATTGCTGAGCTCAAGCTCAACACTGTGGGTTCCCAGGAAAGATGAAACATGAGAAGCATCCCGCGTGGAAGAGAAAGGTGGAGGGAGAACCAGGGAAGACAGATAGATAGATTCTGTGGTGTAGAGAGGGAGGAGACGGGAGGGGGAGGCTGTATGGAAAAACAACTACAGAACAAATGATCTTTAACTCCAGTAAAAAGAAGCAAAGACACCCCCAAGACGCATTGAATTACCCAATATTCCTGGCCACCCTAGGCATGCGTCCTCACTATGCAAAAATATCTAAAGCAGAAGGAAAATGATTGTTTTGAGCTTGGAGATGTCTCCGTTCTCCGACTTTGCTAACGAGATTTGAGCCCATTATCTCTGTCTCGCTGTGAGCTTTCTCCATAGCAGAAGCCCGGTTTTCCTGAGGGATTGTGACTGAGTTCATTTGAGTTTAACAAGTGTTTATTGAAACCCAGGATGTGTCTGGGGTCAGAACTGGAACCATGCTGTATGCTAGATACAGATGACTAGTTCTTTAGCCCGAAGGAATTCCTGGAGAGGTGAGGGGAAAGGCTGGAGTGTTGAATGTTGATGTGTCTGCCCCTAGACTCTACCTCAGTGTAGGATCCATGTCATCTTAGGTCAGGGAGGAGACTTCTCAGTAACCTTTTGGGGCTATAGTGGTACCACTAGTGTGGGCTCCTGAGCACTTCTGTCTGCTTCTTGCCACCTCTGGTCTTTCCTGCCAGCGACAGTAATTATCCCCGATTATACAACAGAACAAGACACCCTTTATACTCTTTACTGTTCGTGGCTTTCTTTTGCACCTGGAAGAAAATCAACACAATCTAAATTCATCAGCATTGCTTTGCACAGTCCTGGTTTCTGCCTATCCTTCCGTTTTCCTCTTTGTCATCAGATTTCACCCCCAAACCTGCAGTTTTCTAAGAAAATACATTGCTTAGTCACAAAATCTGAACTTACCCCCCCTTCTTCCTTCTGTCTTTGTGATCTACGATTGCTATTTGTAATTATTATTTGTTTTCTCACTCTTGTCCTTGTTTTTCTGCTAAGTCATGAGCTCACAAGGGTGGGGCCCATGTCTTTCTCATTCTCTGCTCTGCATCCAGGATGCAGAAGTTACTCAATAAACAACTGAGGTGAGGTACTAAGGTATCTTATCTGCTCTTTACAGCTGGATCAGTGTCAAACAGCTCTCACAAAATAGGCGCAAGTACACAAAATGTCCCTTTAATGCTCGTGTTTGCATTGAGGACTATGTCTTAAGCTAGTGGTTCTATTTTGAATGATAGTGAAACTTTAGGAGAGGGGGCCTGGCTAGAGGAAGTAGAACACTGGGGTATGTGACTTTGAAGAATATTTTGGGACTCTTGTTCCTTCCCCTGTCCACTTCCTTATTAGACTACCAGCCCATGATGAGATGGACAACTTCAATATCACATCATTCTGCCTTGCTATAGACTGATAACAATGGAGTAAGCCAGTGATTGAGTAATCCCTCTGAAACCACGAGCCAGAATACATTTTGCCTCTCTTAAGGTAATGTTTTTTTCTGGTGTCTGTCAGAGTGTCAACTAATCCAACATACTAGTGAAGGGACAGTTCTAAATCATGTATCTAGACTGTGTCTTCTGACCCATTGTTTCAGGGCTACCTGATTTTAAAAAGAAGCAATCTTTAAGGATTCTCCTTCCTGGAGCTCAAAATTCACTAAGTGTAAGAGCTCAGAGACATAGCATGCAGTTGATTGGCAGCTCTTTGGCCCCAGCCTGCCCCAGAAATGTTTTCCTGAAGAGACAGTCCTGCCTGCCTGCCTGTCTCAAGGTGATGTTTTCAGGCTTAATTAGAGGCTGTTAACCCTTCTTAAGTAGTCACACACCAGACATGCCAAATAACCTTACCATCGAGTGCAGGGGTAGGAGACTAGAATAACAATTTGATTTCAAGTAGTTAAAAGCCAAAGGCCTCTCCATCACAATTGCTCACTTCCTTCCTTTAACAAGTTAAATGAGTTCTATATGAATTTTTAAATTTGCTCAATAACGTTTTATTGAGTCTCCACATTGCTCACCGTGCTGGCTCAGAAGCTCTGGGAGGTACGGCGGAAAACGGCTCCCTGCCTCTGAGAGCAATCGTGAGGACGCTGCTCAGAGTGGCTCAGCCACGTTCCTGTGCTCAGTCCTTTCAGCTAGAAGCTGGAGACAGAGCCTTAGAGTACCAGCCAGGGGGAGCTGCCTTGGCTGCAAAGACTTGCATCTAGGCCTGCAGCTAGGGCCTGTTTCACGCCTGCTTCACAGGAAGCTATTTCACATTGATTGTAGGAGGAGGAGCAACTAGAACAAATGAGCAACTGTATAACCCTCTCTGTGCTCTGTCCATCTTTTTCTAAAGACTGTAGCTATTGCTAGCTAGTCTTCATGGTAGGCAATGTTCCCTCCAATCTGCAGTCTACCCTGACTTTGAAGCCTTCAGGCGTTCTCCCAGGACAGTGGGTTTCTAATGAGACTGTTACTGTAGAATTAGGGCAAAAGCTCTGGATTAAGGTACCCTAACCAGATCGACAGGGATTGGTCCTCCGTCCCAATGTGTCAATCAAAGAGTTGAGTAATGGGAAAAGCCAATTAAGGAAATCCAACCAATGTAGCATATTGGGAAGTGGACCAGATAAAGTGGGACAGTAACTCCACGTCCATCTTGGATATCAACATGACCATGGGCTTAAATAAAAGAAAAAGGGGCATGAAGTATGTGTAACTGAGCAGTCAGGGGGTCACGTTGTGTTCATCTCTGGCTCTAAAAGATAGTTTTAGAGGCTTCTTCTTGCGTAAGGGGACATGCTGACCTCTTGTCCCCATTTGTGTGGTGGTCCTCTCCATCTGTGGCCCCCTCATTTCCTTTTTTGATCTCATTGCATACTCCAGACTGACCCCAAATCTTTATAACCAAGGCTATCTCTGAGATGCCTCTACCTCTCAAGGGCACGGGCCTGTCAGGGGCAGTCCAGACTCAAACTGTAATTCCATGTGAAGAAATGTAGCTGCTATGAGTATGAATTTGGTAGACGTGGAAGCTTGCCATGGGGTTCACCATGTAACAACCATACTTCTGATTTGAAGTCTTACCAGTTTTGATTACTCCACTTGAAAAACAGAGTCCACGCTTTAAACCCCTCCATGATTATTTGTTAAGGTTGAGTAGGATAAGTAGGATAATTTGAACAAATTACTTACCCTGTGCCTAATGATCAGTTACGTACAATGAATATCAGCTGAATATCAGCGAAGCCGTCGTTTGGACTCTGCTGTTGTTATCTGCTACTTTGTTTCATAGCTGAGACAAAAATGTTTGACAGAAGCAAGGTAAGGGAGGAAGGATTTATTTCAGCATGTGGTATGATGAGATGCAGCACACCATAATGCGGGGAGCGTGTTGGAGTTAGTGGCAGTGAAGCCTGTGGCTGAGGCTCTTCCCATCCCAGCAGACCAGAGAGCAGACAGCTGGGGTCAGAAACAGGAATGGTTTATAGCTTTGAAAGCTTGTCTCTCTGTGACTCACTGCTTTCAACTTGGCCCTACCTTCTTTTTTTATTATTAAATTTTAATTTTTTATATTAATTACAGTTTATTCACTTCGTATCCCAGGTGTAGCCCCTTCCCTCATTCCCTCCCAATCCTACCAGCCCTCCTTCATCTCCTCCCCTGCCCCTCTCCAAGTCCACTGATAGGGGAGCTCCTTCTCCCCTTCCATCTGACTCTAGCTTATCAGGTCTCATCAGGACTGGCTGCATTGTCGTCCTCTGTGGCCTGGCAAGGTTGATCCCTGAGATCAAAGTGCCAGCCACTGAGTTCATGACAGAGACAGTCCCTGTTCCCCTTACTAGGAACCCACTTGGAGACTGAGCTGCCATGGGCTACATCTGAGCAGGGGTTCTAGGTTATCTCCATGAATGGTCTTTGTTTGGAGTATCAGTCTCAGAAAAGACCCCTGTGCCCAGATTTTTTGGTTCTGTTGCACTGCTTGTGGAGCTCCTGTCCTCTCCAGGTCTTACTGTCTCCCCCTTCTTTCAAAAGATTCCCTGCACTCTGCCCAAAGTTTGGTTATGAGTCTCAGCATCTGTTTTGATACTCTACTGGGTAGAGTTTTCAGAGGCCCTTTGTGGTAGACATTGGAAGAAGGAGAAAACAGGAAACAGGACAGGGGCCCTACTTTCTTAAATGGTTTACAACTCTTCAAATAGTACCATAGTTTGGGGACCAGTGTGCCCAGACAATGAGCCTGTGGAGAACATTGCATCTTTAAACCCCAGCACTCTTACCCTCCCCCCTCCCCATTCCTCATGTCTCTCGTGTGTTTCTCTGGACACCGAGCCGTTCATTTTTTGGTACTAAAATGATAAGCTCATCATATTGGCCCAGTGCATCCCATTAGGGAGAGAAGCGCCCATTGCTGGCCTCAGACTTCTGCCAGGATTGGTGGATTGCACTTGGCATTGACGCCTGGTGGCAGAGCTGGCTGTTAAAAGAGGTCACTTATCATTGTGTCTGTGGGCCTAGAGTTTAAGGGACCACTGGGCTTTTCTCACCCAGAATTGCAAGGTTGTCTTTACTCCATCCATTGTTGCAATGGTCAGAGGGAGGAGGCATAGAGCCATTTGCCCCGGAGACCTGGGCACAGGACAGTCAGAACTGAAATTCATGACCTCATATAGAAATGTGGTTGGAGTAGAGACAGGATAGGAAGAGAATAAGGGACAGAAACCCTTATTATGAAGATTTAACGGGCTAGAAACAGAATCTCGAGGGAGGAAGGGAACAGCTTAGAATACGGGAGCAAGTGATACTGGAAATACGGGGGGGGGGGAGGTAGATGTGAGGTGGGTGAATGGGGGAGGGCAGATTGGGTGTGGGTGGATATAGGGGTAGAAGAGACTTTCCCACTCTCTTGCCCTGAGGCAGCTCTACTTGTGAGGTCTTCCTTGTGCTTGACTGCGAACACAGGCAGATTGAACGGCAACTGCAGGCTATCAAAACTCCGAGTGAGAAGGATTCTAAGGTCACCAAGGGGAGTGCTTCCTGAGGCAGAGATTTGTGGGACTGGAGTGTTACTGCAGCCAGGGCTATTCTTCTGTCCCTCCTGCACCCAGAATCTGTTGTTCCCGGGAGCTCATTTTTCATTGCTAGGGCAAAGCTGCCTTTTGGCTCTGGGCAGGACAAGTTTGGCTTGGGATGATGATGTACGATACTCAAGTACGCTGCCTGGTTAGTAAATTATCCATGGATCGCTGGATGACAGGATGCTTTAAATTGCAGCCCGTGAGCTTTGTGGAGATTCCTACAGTCCTGAATTTGCAAAGGGAATGAGCCCTGAATAAGCATGGCACCAAAGGTTTTGAGGAATGTCTGTACTTGACAAGAGGTAGGGGACCAGCCTTTCATGAGCACCTACTGTGTGCCAGCCTTTAACACGTTCTATTGCGGTTAATCCTTACCACAGTCCTGTGGGAAAATTTTAATACAAGTAGGGAGACTGAGGCCCAGGAAGGTGAAGGCACTTGATTAGGGCAGACACTGGCATATGACAGCCTAGAATTTGATACTGGTATGATTGACCACACAAATCTCTCCGTTGATTGGCAAATGTTTAGACTAAGCAAATGTTTTCCTGCAAAGGGCCAGGTAGGAAACATTTTTGGGCTTGAAGTACATTAAGTTTTTGTCACACATGTTCAGCTTTGCCACTGTAGCACCAAAGTAGCCATTGATACTAGACAAACAAGTGAGTTTAGTTAATGTTCAATAAAACTTTATGTACTAAAACATCACATCTAGCGGCCCAGATTGGGACTGTGGGCCATAGTTTGCCAAGCTTTGTTTTTGGAGAGTCTGGCCTGACAGTGGATGCTTGGCTTGCCCCCCTATCACCATGGACAGCTGGATTTACTCTCTCACTGTAAATGGTTCCCAGAAGAGGTTGGTCTCCACAGTGACCCAATGGCCAAGCCATCAGTGGCCCATGCCTGACACCCCTCCCAGCTGTCAGAACCCTTCGCAATATTTTGCACAAGCAGATTCTGCCTTTGAGGACACAAGGTAGATTTCTCTGTGAGCCACACATGAGACTTATGCTGTAGGTAAAATTAAATGAAAAAGGGCAGGAGCAGCACCATTTCTGCTCTATTGTCCTCTTCGTAAAAATTTCCGTTCTGAAACTAATCATAACATTCAAGAACATCAGGGTATGTGTGTGTATGAAAACGTAGTACTTGTGTGTGCCTATGTGTGTGTGCCTGTGTGTGTACATGTGCTTTTGTGTGTGTGTGTGTGTGAGGAAGGCATGCTCATCTGTAGTCTAAAGACTGATGATAGCAGGTGGCTTCCTCAGTTATTTTCCATCTTATGTTTTTGAGACAGCTTCTCTCACTGAACCTGGAATGCACTGATGTGGCTATGTCGCCTGCCCAGGGGGCTCCGGAGTGCACATGTCTCTTTTGTCTCCCCAGTGTTGGGGCTGCAGACATGCATCATCCTACCCAGCTTTTGTGTGGCTGTTGAACTCAACTTGGGTCCTTTCTTGTTCAGGGCAAGCCCTTATGAACCAACCGAGCCAGGTCCTCAGCCCTTGCTTTCCCTACTTCCAGTAATTTGTTTCCCTGAGTTTTAGAGTCTCTGTTTATCCAGTGATAACTCTCTTCGCTTACTGCTGGAGCTATTACAGGTTTTCACGCCAGAAAGGTTTCTTCTTCTATTACTATAAAGTTTCAAGTGTCCCAATAATTTGTGCGCAAATATTCCTCCAGAAAAATATTTAGCATAATTCAAGCAAGCAGTGTGCTCCTTCAGAGTTCTGGCATACCTTCCATACCAGCACTGCCATACATGGTTTTTGCAGGGCTGGAGATTGAACCCAGGACTCCATGCCTCACTAAGCGGGCACTTCACCAGTTTCCCTGGATCCCTATCCTAGCACAAGGGATGTTTTGCCGTTTGCTCAGACCTCTTGTGTTATGGCTCAGCCATGTTTGAGCATCTTCTCTTAGATTTCGCACATGCCATGTTTATTTCTTACTCATTTTTGGTTTTCTTGTGTGTGGGTTGATAGTCTCTGTCATGCTTTCTAGTTAGCTTTTGCTGGTTTAAAACTATGTATTTTAAAGGGCCAGGGGGATGACTCAGTGGGGAAAGTGCTTGCTGTGCACATGTGAGGATGAGTTCAGGCTTCCAGCATCCGTGTAAAAAGTGTGACACAGTAATAAGAAGCATGTACCTGTAATCCCAGCGCTGGGGATTTGGAGACAGTGGATCCCTGAGGCTTGCTAGCTAGCCATTCCAGCCAAACTGGTGAGCTCCAGAGTCGAAGAAGTCCTGCCTACAATAATATGGAAGGCAAGTGATTGAGAGGGACGTGATGTTGGCCTCCGGATTTCAAATGCACACATGCACAGTGAGCTCACACCTGCCTACACACAGACACGCACTCGTGTGCATGCACGCATATACACACACAGAGAAAACATAGCACAAGATACATTTGAAGTATCTACTTTATATTTGGATCCATCAATAAAATTCTTTTTCAATCACACTCTTGGATATTAAGGCAAATGATAACATCCTCTGCAAATGACAACTTGCCTTTTTTCCTTTAAGGAAGTTATAACTTTTGTTTTTTTTTATTATTTTGCTTCTTTTAGAAATTTCAGGATGAAGTTAAGTAACAGTGATGATAGCAGATAGTTGTTCTGATTCAATTACAGTGCTTCTGGAATTACATCAATTATAAATGGCTATTTTTCCCCCCAAGTACACAGCGTATAGCATGTAGTGAGCTGGTGTTTCAATTACTTTTATTGTTATTTATTTTTATAGCAGGAAGAAATGTTGAGGTCATCATGTAGTTTTACCCTCACGCACATATTTTTACAGATATGTAAGTAAATGTTCAATTATTAAGCCATCGTTGTAATTAACTTAAATTGGCTTTTTATTCCTTTAATATAGTAGTGGATTGGATTTGCTAGCATCGGGCACAGCTCCTCAATCCTTTATCTGAACCGTGTGTATGATTCAGGCTCTATTTGAGTCTTAGGAAGTTGCTGTGATGAACACATTGTGTGTTATGTAATAACCATACCGGAGCCTGGGAACATCCCTCTTCATTAAATATGGTAGTATCTATACAGCCAGACACACAAATGCAGAACGAAATCAGGGAATAGACGCCAGGAACGGGCTCAAAGCGGGAATGGCCACAGACTCTTAGGTCAGGCTTTCAGGTTTCTAGATTTTAGCGATGGGCTCCCTCACAGGGGTCCTTAAGACAAGGGGTCACGTGATGCCGACGGATTCAGCAGTGTGCCCGGGAGGAGTGGACCAATGACTAGCAGGAGTCCAGAAGGGTACCAGTGCGAGGGTAGCTGCAAAACAATGTAGGCGACTCTTCATGGCTGCCGCCTCTGGACGAGGGAGCTGGAATACTTCTATCCAGCCCCCTCAGCAGTAGATGAGCCCAGCGGAAGGTGAGGGTTGTCTGAGGAGGAGGGGTGCATTGATAAGACAGGCCACTCCCCACTATCTGAGTTATGGAAAGAGCCGAGCTAGAGCCCTCAGACTTTCAGAACCTACGTAAGACCTTGCATTTGATTTTGCTCTGAAACTCTTCAAACGGAGAAACGCTTCAAAGGTGACTCAGAGGTTAAGAGCACTGCTGGCTATTCTTCCAAAGGTCATGAGTTCAATTCCCAGCAACCACATGGTGGCTCACAACCATCTATACTGAGATCTAGTGTGCAGGCAGAATGTTGTATAAATAATAAATAAATATTTTAAAAGTTTTGGAAGAGTGATCCTCCTGCCTCTGCCTCCTGAGTGCTTACCCTGCAGGTGTATTCCCCCACACCTAGCCTTACCAGGCCACAGAGGAAGACAATGCAGCCACTTCTGATGAGTCCTGATGGACTGGGATCAGAGGGAAGGGGAGGAGGATCTCCCTTATCAGTGGACTGGGGGAGGGGTACAGGTAGAGGAAAGGGAGGGAAGGTGAGATTGGGAGGGGAGGAGGGAGGGAGCTACAGGGGGGATACAAAGTGAATAAACTGTAATTAATAAAAATAAGAATAAATTTAAAAAATTAAAAAAAAGAAACTCTTCAAATGTTGCTTTCTTCTGTTCCCTGCTATTTGGTATCTGACTTTTGACAGTAGTTTGAAAGGTCAAGACCCTGTTTCTCTCTTGCTTTCTTGGCAGAGGAGTGGTTCAGAGTGTCACAGATTCGACTTTACATTTTTCTGTGAAGCAAAAATATAATAATAATAATAAAATAATAAAAATGTATATGCTTTTCATTGAGGTATGGTATATTGCTTACAGTCTCTCATAAAATATTAGCAACATAAGAGATGAAGTTACTTATTTTTTCTCCTTTTTAGTGATGCAAAGGATATATATTCCTTAACTGATGGCTGCATTACTAGAAGCTGATTCATAATAAATGCTCATACATTTGCTGAATGAAAGAATGAATGAGTGTGGCATTTCTTCTCTCCAATTACTAATTTTATGAACTGTTTTTTTCCTTCTTGCAGGAGGGTTAGTTATTTCTATGATTTTATTTTTAAAAAATCATCTATCACTTTTATCTGTCCTACCTTTCATTTGAATTTTTAAATTCATTAAATACTTCTTGAACTTTTAAATTTTTTATTCTGCTTTTCATATATTTTCTAATATGTATTTTAATGTGATTTTTATTAATTACAGTTTATTCACTTTGAATTCCAGCGGTAGCCCCCACCCTCGTCCCCTCCCAATCCTACCCTCTCTCCCTCTCTTATCATCTTGCATGCCTATTCCCCAGTACACTGATAGGGGAGGTCCTCCTCCCCTTCCATCTGACCCTAGCCTATCAGCTCTCATCAGGACTGTCTTTCAGTCTTCCTCTGTGGCATGGTAAGGCTGCCCCCACCCTTTCAGGGGGAGATGATCAAAGAACCAGCCATTGAGTTCATGTCAGAAACTGCCCCTGTTCCCCTTACTAGGAACCCACTTGGAGACTGAGCTGCCATGGGCTACATCTGGGCAGGGGTTCTAGGTTATCTCCATGAATGGTCCTTGTTTGGAGTATCAGTCTCAGAAAAGACCTCTGTGCCCAGATTTTTGGTTCTGTTGTTATCCTTGTGGAGCTCCAGACCCTTCCATGTCTTTCTATCTCCTCCTTCTTTCATAAGATTCTTTGCACTCTGCCCAAAGTTTGGCCATGAGTCTCAGCATCTGCTTTAATACCCTACTGGGCAGAGTCTTTCAGAGGCCATCTGTGATGGGCTCCTGTCTTGTTCCTTCTTCCGATGTTTATCCCATTTGCCTTTCTGAATGAGGATTGAACATCTTACTCAGGGTCCTCCTTCTTGCTTAGCTTCTTTAGGTGTTCAGATTTTAGTATGGTTATCCTATATTATATGTCTAATATCCACTTATAAGTGAGTATATACCCTTGTGTGTCTTTCTGCTTCTGGGATACCTCACTCAGGATGATCTTTTCTAGATCCCACCAGTTGCCTGCAAATTTCATGATTTCCTTGTTTTTAGTTGCTGAGTAGTATTCCATTGTGTAAGTGTACCACAATTTCTGTATCCATTCCTCCATTGAGGGACATCTGGGTTGTTTCCAGGTTCTGGCTATTATGAATAAAGCTGCTATGAACATGGTTGAGCAAATGTCTTTGTTGTATACTTGAGCATCTTTTGGATATATGCCTAGGAGTGGTATAGCTGGATCTTGAGGTAGCACTATATAAAGAACTCAAGAAGTTAAACAGCAACAAATCAAATAATCCAATTTAAAAATAGGGTACAGAGCTAAACAGAGAATTCTCAACAGAGGAATACCAAATGGCAGAGAAACACTTAAAGAAATTCTCAACATCCTTAATCATCAGAGAAATGCAAATCAAAATGACCCTGAGATTTTACCTTACACCCATCAGAATGGCCAAGATCAAAAACTCAAGAGACATGCTGAAGAGGATGTGGAGAAAACGGGAACCCTCCTCCATTGCTAGTGGGAATGTAAACTTGTACAACCACTTTGGAAATCAATCTGCTGCTTTCTCAGAAAATTAGGAATATTAATATGTCTTTTTTAAAGATTTATTTTAAGTCTTTGTATGTATGTCTTCATGTGGCTTATGTGCTCATGAGTGCAGGTGCCCATGGAGGCCAGCAGAGGGCAGCAGATCCCAGGGAACTGGAGTTGCATGCAGTTCTGAGTTGCCTCTTAAGTCCTTTATATATGTCATAAACTTACAAGGTGATTAGAAGTTCCTTTATTTTTCTTTTGACTTAAGAAAAAAAAATCTATACCTCTGAATTCAGCTTTGGTTTCATTTCTGAAGTTTGAAATGGTAGTTATTTTTTCCATTTTCCTAATTATACTGTAATTAAATTTTCTTTTCAAAACAAGGTCTCGGTTTATTGTTTTCTAGTTCTTGAGTGCTTGAGTTTTAAAACATTGACCTTTCATAAGTAATGTCAAATTTATTACATTGTGATCAGAGACTATGACCTGCATGATTTAATTTGTAGGACTTATTTATTTTTTGTTTAGTTCTTATAAATTCTAAAAAACAAAATTATTATTTTTTCTTTCTTTCCTCTCTGGCTTTTACCCCATATGTCATACAATTTAATGAGAAATTTGAGAAGTTGGCCATCTCACCACTATTCAATAGTGTATTTAATTATTTTATGGGTCAGGTCATTCTTCCTTCCCTTTCTTAGAGTGTGACCTTATAAAAATAACATGTGATCAACATGACCAGCTTGGGCAATTTTATAATACAGAATAGAATATTAAATGTAGGGTGTCGTCTTTGCTCTATTGACCCCGATGGAATCATCTTAGAAGGAAATATTCTTACTGGCCCCATTTGTCTATCTCCTTAGCTGTGGGCCCCTCACTGGACAGGGCCAGTGTCTGGTACTCAGCCAGTAGCCATTGCTTTTGTAGACTGCCAGTTTAGAGATAGATCTATTGCACATTTGCCAGGACAGACCATTTCTCACCTTCGCCTTCCACACAGGAACATAGATATTAATTTTTTTGCATTATGGTGATGGCACACAAATGAATTTCAATATAGGTGGTTATCTGGACTTTCTCCCAACTAGGCTGCATCCTTTAGCTACTGTAGAAAAGACTCCACAGGGAGAGTGATTACCCTTGTGGAAGGTTAAGCTGATCTGAGCGGCTTTGCATTTGATCACTGGACTTCAACAGCTGAGCATACCTCAAGTTACCCCAGCCCTCAGCTGTGATCTTTGATCATCTGGTGTTTGAACACCACTTCCTTTTCTTATTTCTACCAAGGATCTCGGAGCCAACAACATTGAGAAACAAAAAATGAGGGTGAATTGAATAAACCCGCCTTCCTCTAGAACAGAGGCCAGAAAAGTACATCCTGGAAGGCAAACATAGCCCTGCAGTGTGTCCAGGTTACCATTGGTCTTTTTTAAAATAAGGTTTTACTGAACGCTGCCACACTCGTGTTCTGGGGGAGGCGGGGCACAGAGCACACATCCCACCATATTTACTCTCTTATACTCTATGGAACCAGCTTGCTGACTCCTGGTGTAGAAAGTCAGGGTCTAGGCAGAGAGATAACACAGGTGCTGCTGTCCTGTCCTAGCTTGGAGATGCATGTGTCTTTAGGAAAGTGAATCCATTTCCTGGGTAGTTTTGAGGCCATATACGTTCTGGCTGATCCCGTCTGCTCACAGGTTTCTCTGTGAACTGACTGCAGTGATCTGCAGGGCTCCAGTATACTGTACCTGCAAAATCTTGAGGAGTGAGTTGGGGTTAGACACACTGAGGACAAGGTGGAAGGGCAGGAAGCAAGAGGACATGTAGGGAGGAAGAGAGTATAGATGCGGTCTGACTCTGTAGAGCTGAGGTGGGGAAACTGAGTTTGGCCAACACAAGAAGCACAGCGTCGTCTTGATCTCTCTTATTCCGCCAAATATTTACAGCGTCTAAAATCTTCATTCACAGTTTTGGGATTTCAGCTTTAGGGGTTCTGTCTCCCTTTGGGTCTCTGAACCCTGAGGCAGTTTATAAAGTCTTCATTTAACTTAAGATACTTCCTTAATTAGGGAAGATATAGTATCTAAGCTTTATGTAATCTCATCTCTTGGAAAATCCCTTTTGCCTTTTGTGGATGATAAGGGTGGGAGTGGGAGTCTTATTTTTTTTGACAGCTGCGCCAGGCCTTTCTTCACTCCCCAGCCTGCCTCAGGCCCCTCAGGACATACCTAGGAAGCATTGTCATAGCAATATTGAGCTGGGCTCAGCTCCTAGTTTGCCATATCCATCTCAATGTGTGTCTGATGGGGGCAGCTCTTCTGCCCCCCACTTCCTCTGCTGCTGTACGGCCCAAGCTGCATGTTAAAAGTCTGTACTTTTGTACTGAAATGCTGCTATCATGTGGCTGTTTATTGGGGAGCATTTTACTTGTTAGAAACATTGAACTTGTTAGAAACATGGGTTTCTTTTAAAATGGGGACACAGCCACGGATGTGGGCTCCAGGATAGAGGTCGTTCTTTGTTGATATCCTCTTCATCTAGTGGTGTGGCTGGAGCAATTGAATTGCTGTCTGAGCCTCGGTCTCCCCTTCTGATGCAAAGGCTCCTGGGTCAGCTGTTCTTGATTTCAACCCTGGCTGCATCACTTGCTGTATGACCCCGAGACTGCTTAATCTGTGCTTAGTGGTTTTCTGTTGTGTTTGATGCCCTCGCCACTTTGTGCTAGCGTATAACTCAATTTTCTTTTCCTATGTCTGCTTCATCTGTTAGACTCCTTGTAAGTTTGGGGATAGAATTACCTTATTAATCATTCCTTTGTAAATACTACTGTGAAACAAGGGGATATTGCCTCCACTCATCTTTTTGTTATTATGGTAATAGCTTTCAATTTATAACTAATTAACGTTGCTCCTTTCTAACCCAGCCTTCATTTCAGGCAGCCAGTAAAGAATCTAGAAGCTGATGCGAGGTGTGTGGGAGCCTGGGCTGCTCCCTGTAGCACCTTCTGAGGGACAATCTCTTCCATGCCCTCATTTTTAGGTTATGGGTGGTGAGAGACGTGTCCCCATCTGCCTGCTTCTGGGGCTCAGGGGTTGCTGTCCATCTCCCAGCACGAGGTTGGCTGATATGACTGAGTCTGTGGAGAGAGGAGGCAGCCAGCAGGAAGTAATCAGAGCACACACCTTGAAAAGAACAGGAGATGCCCAGAGATATTCCAAAAACAAATGCTCAAAGGGGTACAGCTGCTGTCTTCAGAATGTCTTTCACAGGACCTGGGCTTGTTCTTCTGAGTCTCCAGGGAGAGATCTAGGGCAGGAGTGAGAAGGAGGCAGATTTGGAGGAAAGTAAGGGATGCGCTTGTTACTGTGACCATCACCGCTATTGGGTACAATGTAAGGGATAGGCTTGTTGATGTGACTGGTCGCCCTATTGGAATAGAGCAGTCCTTCTTGGGATGTCTCAGTTGCCATTCCCTCTTCACTTCATTCGGCTTTACACCCATGTGGCTTGGAGTGACTTATGCAGAGGAAGTCATTCAACAGAACTCTTAGATCGCCTGAAATTCTGCATCGCACAGTGTTTTTCTCCTGTGGAGGGTGACTAGCAAGGGCGTTAGACACTTAGTACAGCTGCCCTGCTTTGTCAGGCAGTGTAGACTGATAGCATCATTGTACCACATGCTGATGTAGGCCAGTGAACTGAGAAGACTTGGCAAACAGAGGGAAGGCTGGGAGGAGATGCCTTAATGACATGCACAAATCCTCTTTGATCTCAGACGTGATGCAGAGAGCACCAACCCCCTCCTGCTCCACCAGGGGCTGAGATAAGAGACTCCAGTTTCCCCGTGGACTCTTCTGGAATGAGAGTCATTAGCTTTCCTCTGTTTATGAAGTGAACATAAACACATACAAAAATGGTTTCCTTTTTCCCTTCTGGATTAATTATATGTATTTACTCCTCTTGGATTAATTAGGTTCATTTGCTACATTTTTTTATTTAAATAAAAAGATTTGGGACAGTGGGTAAAGGGCAAAGAGAATGTGTGCATTGTTGCATCCTTGATACCCCTTCCAGGATCCCAAAACAGCCCCACAAATCCTGTCCAAGAGAATTGTCTACCATGACTGAGATTGTCCACATCTGAGCTGCCGGATAGGATGGCACTGTGGCCATTGAGCCCTTGAAATGAGGCTGGTGCAATGGAGGGCTGACTTTTTAGTTTTATTTCGCTCTGCGCTGAAAGAACAGAATTCTAGTTCAGCCAAACCTTTTCCACATGAAGATGAGAATAACATTGGTAGTGGAGCATCTGAGAGGGCTTGGCACATAGCCAGCGCTCACACGGGGTGCCTGGGGGGTGATTTCAGGACATTGTGCCACAACTCTCAAGTCGTTTCTTGTCCAGTCTCCACCAAGTTTCCACCCAAGACAGTCTCACTTGTGGTTAGTGTCTGCTGAAGGCTTGCCTGATCAGAGGCTGTGGCAGCTTGAGCAGGCCTTCAGAACCTCAAGGCATCATTTTCTGAGAACCCATAGAGGAGAAAGGGGTCTTTCGGCTAGACCATCCTACAATGGGTTCCCAGCACTAGAAGCTTCAAATCTATTGTTAGTAGGTCCGGGAGGGGCAGAAACCCCTACAATTAAAGTACTTTGAGAAATAATAAACAATACCATAGACTTAAAGGTCAAAGAGGAACGGCCCCCATCTTAACTGCCCAGGGATTTTTGGAAGCAGTTTTCAGGTAACAAGACCATTTCAGGAGGAGCACACCCAGCCCGGTTTCTGGAAACTGCTGTTCTTCGCTGTGATGCAGACTCTGTGCTGCTGATGCTGGTGATGAAAAGCCAAAGCACTTCCAACCATGACAGCCCTGCGGTGGCCTGTACGCATGACTTCACTGTATCTCATGAGCAGCCGGTGGACCATGGAGACACTTGATGGGCTGCTACTCCGGGTAATTTCTGGGCCTGTAACTTGTTTGGAGCTGTCAGGGCCAGGCAGCATGACTACTATACCATCATGGCTTTGAAAAATGCCCTTCGAAGGACTTGTTCTGGTTGGTCACTAGACAGGATACATCATGGGAGGGACAGAGACTCTGAGCCGGCAAGGCAGATCTTGTGATTTGGAGATGTGATGCAGAGCTTGAGATGCCGGGCGGCTGATGAGGAGATTCTGAGAGATGCATATCTTCATAATCCTTCCTTACGCTGACCCAAAGGTGGACATCTTCCTTTCGTGTGTGTGTGGGGCTTGGGAGGGGCGGGGAATCAGAGGGTAATGCATAAAGAAATAAATGAGAAACCTGTATGTGCTAGCTAGTTTCATGTCAACTTGATGCAAGCTAAAGGTCATCTGAGAGGAGGGAACAATTAAGAAAATGCCTTTGTAAGATGGGCTATAGGCAATCCTGTAGGGCATTTTCTTAATCAGTGAATGATGGGGGAGAGCCCAGCCATTGTGGGTGGTTCCATCCCTGGGCTAGTGGTCCTGGGTTCTATAAGAAAGCAAGCTGAACAAATCATGGGGAGTGAGCCAGTAAGCAGCACCTCTCCATGTCTCTGGATCAGCTTCTGCCTCCAGGTTCCTGCCTCGTTTGAGTGCCTCTCCTGACCTCCTTTGATAATGAGCAGTGCTGTGGAAGTGTAAGCCAAATACACTTCCTCCCCAAGTTGCTTTTGGTCATGGTATTTCATCCTAGCAATAGAAACCATAGCTAGGATACCATGCCATCCTGACTTCATGGCTTCCACGCCCATGTCATCTCTAGCTCCTCTCATTTGCTCATCTGCCTCTTTCTTATTCTGTCTTGCTCATAGAAATTAGCTTTGCCTCTCATATCACTTCTCTTCCTGCTCCCACATGAAGCACTTGGTGCTTCTTCGGTGCAGGGATCATATTTGAGTCAATCTGTCCTTATTAGTCTGTAGGATCTAGCCTGAGCTCTAGGCTATAGGACGCTCAGAACAAAAGTTAGGGACTCGTGATGTCTTTCTCGGTGCTGTAGCTTTGTGACCACAGATTGTCTCCCCTGAAACATCAGGGACCTGGAGGCTGAGTCTAATATGCTAATGTCATAATAAAATTGGATCAGTGGTGTATCATTCAATTCCTTCTTGAAAAATTAGTGTTAAACTGAGGTAAATACAGTGCAAGACAGTGTAGAACTAATTTGAATGAGAAGGAGCCTTTTACCTGTGACATTTCAGCAAAGTTGGAGGCAGGGAAGAGACCATGTTTGTTACCAGGGGAATGTTGCTCTGAACTAACTTCAAAGGGAAAAGCAAGACCAAACGTAAACTCTTACAAGATATGCTCATGTCTTGCAGAGTAGGAGGGGGCTGGTATCACCCACGGCTTGGAGATAGTGGCTCATAGCTCAGAACAGAATTGGGTTTAGTGTAATTGTCAACAAAAGTGTGTCACATGGTCCTGTATAAGGGAACAAGGTCTCAGATTCTGTGTTAGTTTTTATTCCTGTGATGAGACACAACGATCATGGCAACTCTTATAAAGGAAAAGGTTTAATTGTTGCTGGTTTACAGTTCAGAGGTTTAGTTCATTATCATTACTGAGAGAAACATGGTAGAATGCAGGCAGACATGGTGCTGAAGAGTTAGCTAGGAGTTCTACAACTGGATTGACAGGCAGCAGGCAGGGAAAAGTCACCCTAGCCTGGTTTGAGCACGTGAGACCTCAAAGCCCACCTCCAGTGACATACTTCCTCCAACAAGGCCACACTTCCTTCAACAAGGCCACACCTCCTCTGGGCCTATGGAGTCCATTTTCTTTTTCAAACTACCAGATTCCCAGGGTGCACAGGGTAGGCTACTGTCACTGAGCAGAAGAGGGAGGGCACTGGCGAGAAGAGACAGAAAAGACAACCTTCTGTTTATGGTAGTGCTCTATTTCAAAGCATGTTTCTTGAGGTTTTTAAATTGTGAAATAGCTTTTTCACTAAGAAGGAAAGGGTGCTCACTGTGCAAATGCAAATGGGAGGCCGGCAGCTGAAGGAAAGGGTCAGTCACTGTCCCTTCCTCCCTAGATGGCCACACTTGGGTTCTGTTTCCAGTTCTTCATATGCATATAAATCTTTCTTTCCCTCTCCCCTCTATCTTTCTCTCACACACACATGCACATACATTTTCACACGAGCATCTGAGCATCAACATTATGAAAAAGGATCATTATACCTATATCATTATTTTATTTTGAAGAAAGAGTTGGTTGTTCCATCTGAGTTCCCAGCTGACTGGACAGTGTCCACCTACATTGATTATTATCTTCCCCACTAAGTCTGTCTGCTCCGGAAACTCCCTCACCCACACCACCCTATGGAACCAGTCATTCTACATGATGCCAAGTCGCCTGTGCTTCATTTACAAAGGAAAAGACAGACTCAGTCCTACTGAACCGCTATAATAATTCTTTGGCTCCCTTTCTCCTTCCTTCTTCTCTTCCTTCCTTCCTGACAAGGTCTCCTGTAGCCTAGGCTGGCTTTGACCTTCGTATGTAAATGAGGATGACCTTTAACTCCCAATCCTTCTTCATTCATGTCCTGGGTATTGAGATTATAAGCCCTGGCATCCATGTTCTAAGTTTTTGACAAACATCTTTTACACAGCCCCGCCTCATTCCTTTTATCGACAGTGTTGTATTCTATTTCATTGGTTTAGTGATGTTGGATCAGTACTAACTGTAGGATAGTGGGAATATTTCTAGCATATCTATCTGTCTTAGCAATGTTGTGATGAATAACCCTGTGTCTCTGTTTTTGTATTTCTGCAGAACGCATTCTTAAAAAGAGACTGAATATGTAAAAAGGAATGTGCATATAGAATTTTAACAAATATTGGCACATTTCTCTGTTGAGGAATACAGCTGCTTCCATCCTAATTTTTAAGTCCTTATGCACTGGAAAATAATGGGTATTTAGCTTTGCAAACCTATATCTTGGAAATATTATGTCATGGTTTTTTAAATATGAAATTATGAGTTTTGTTCTCACATTTTTGTTAATTTGTTTTGAATAAGAATTTTTTTGTAGGTTTTTTTTCAAGTCCTTTGTCTATGTTTTCTCTTGGCTTGCTTTGATTTTTGTTGATTACTAGGCACTCTTTACATTTTAAGGCCACTCGTTCATGTTTTGTCATACAGATTGCACATTTTAACCACTTGTCTTTTAATATTGATGGTATCTTTACTAATACAAGAACTCAATTTTGTTTTGTGAAATCAACTTTTCCCTGCATGATTTTTATGCCATACTTAGCATGGTCCCTTATCTTTTCCTATGCACTCTGTTAGAGGTGGTGTTTTTTTTTTTCACATTTAATTACTCAGTCTGTTTGTAGATGATTCTGAGTGTTGTATTGTTCTCAAATCATGTACACACTGTGAATGTTTTTCTTCTGAAGAAGGATGAATGTTGAATCATTGGATGTGGAATCACTGACTTGTCTTTATTTCTTACTCCCCTGGGTATATGAGAATTATTTTACTCTTTAAATGGTGGAAGGATGGTAGAAGATGGTAGAAGAAAAGAATGCTGGCAGGTTCTTTAGGCCCATTGGTCTTTTAGAGGTTCCACAGTTGGATCAGGCTACAAGCCTGAACACAAGATCATTCGACCCTTGTGTTCACTCATTAGCAAAATAGAAATCACCATGCTCAGCTCCTGATGGGGAATGTAGGATTAAAAACAGAGTATGATGACACCGGCGTAGCAGGGGGTGTTAGGTAACTCCATTCTGTTCCACTTTTCTGACTGCTGCCCTGAAAAGGACAGTGGGCAGTATCTGGCCCTGTCCAGGACCACCAGGGTCTTTTCCAGCCTTAATCTGCTTCATTGTGCCATCATTGTTTTGTTTTTTGTTTTTCCCTTGTGGTCTTCCCAGATTTTGGGGTCACTGCCTTCCATCAGTAGCATGTGACTCCAGAATTACCCAGATGCCTGTGGGACATAGGCGTTTATTAGCAAGGGTTGGTTTTGCAATGTGTCCGCAGAGAGGCCTGAGGCTAAGGCTCTGTTCTCAGATCTTCTTCGTGAGTGTGGCTTCCAGCCCGGAGGAGTCTTGGCAACACTGGGCTGGCCAGGAGAGCTACAGATTCAAGTGGGATGAAAAGAGTCTGGGAGAGTCAGAGCCTTGAGGAGAGATGATAGGCGTGTGGAGATGAGTGACAAAGAGAAAAGGCCGGAGAGAGGGAAATGTGAGAGGCCAGTCAGACTGAAATGGAGAGAGGGGGATAAGTGGACAGATACAGAGGAAGTGGGAAGCAGAGAGGAATAAACAGGGAGAGGGTGAGTGGAAGAGACGACACCATTCCACAGCTTACATTCTTTCCACCCTATCTTCCTCAGTGTTCCCTGAGCTAAGGAGGGTTGGTAAACAGGACCCATTTGAGGCTAAGTATTTAATTGCCACTCACTCACCACACTTTGACTAGTTCTGAGTTTCTGCACTAACTACTGTCTGGGGAGGCGGGGGGAAGGGGGAAGCTTCTCTGGCCGAAGTGAAAAGCAGCACTAGTCAATGGGTGTGGTCATAAATATTCATAAGGTGGTTTGACACCATGTCCATTTAGCAAAACAACAGTAGTTTCCTCTAGCCTGTTACTTCCCATTCCCTGGACTTTTCACTGTGGTGTAGGCCTTAGATCCACTCAGTAATTAGCTGTCACATAACTTTCATACCACTATTACACTAATGAACACACATGGCCTGGCAGGTCAGTATGGCAGCTTTCCATGTTCAGTGCTGGGCAAGAGCTTGATGGCTTTCTTCCCCAGAAGCCTCCATGCCACCTTCTAACTATGAAAGCTAGCCAGCAAGAAAGAGGTTTTCAGGGCATTTCCAGATTGATCTACGTCTGACAACGGAAATGTGTTGTGTCTTTAGCAATTTGGTCTTACCATCTAGTTATGCTGAGAAACATGCTGTTTTTTAGTACCTTTGGTGTCTTGCTGACACATAACTCATACAGAGTATCCATGCCCAACACCGAGACCTTTTATTTTATAACTTGTATCTTCTGGGGGAATCATTTTCCACTTATTCAGGTTACCTGCCTTCACACTCCCTTTTTAAAATTATATTTTTAATTAGCTTACAATGTAGTGAGTTTCTATATGGATTAAATTCCTTTTAGTCTTTACTTTTAAAAGATTTAATATAGTTTCTTTCATGTATGTTTACCTGTGTTTGTGAATATGCATGTGAGTGCAAGTGCTCAAGGAGGCCAGCAGAGGGTGTCTGACACCCTGGAGCTAAAGTTACTGGCAGTGTGAGATGCAGAGGCTGGAAAATGATCTTAAGTTCTTTGTGACAGCAGCAAGTTCTCTTACCTGCAAAGCCATCTCTCCAGGAATTTGCTGGCAGGTATAGCACATGAGTTGCGAGTTGCATACATAGGGTGGGCTCGTGCAATGGCTGTTCCTTTTATAGGTGAGAAAACCCAGCACGGGAAAGGGATACCATTTTCTCTGAGGCGCTCATGTGTGGCAGAGCCTGGAGTCCAGACCAGGAACTCTGATTCTCCAGTTCACACTCAATCCTTCAAGGCTGGAGGTAGGCCAGCCCATAGCTTGTGCCATCGAGGCAAGCCAGAATGCTCACAGAATATATCCATCCATATCCCAGCGCTCCCATTCAGATCCTCTGATTTGGGCCTATTTCTTACTTTAGGCATGGACCACAGGAAATTGGGTATTGGGTATTTGTTGAATTATGATGCCCATGAAATACTGCGGGCCACTCCAAAGACAAACAGAAACAATGGGCGCAACACATCTGAATACCTCTGCTCTACCATCTGTGTCTCTGGCTGTGAAAAGTGAGGCGCGCAGAGTTGCGTACCTTGCAGTCACTGAGACAGAGCTGGGATGTGACCTTGAGTCTGTATGATCTTGAGTCTTTCTGCTCCCCTGTCTGCTAAGAAGCAAGTGACAAACATGTCCCATAGGTGACCAGGTCCCTTGGTGACAGTGTCGGAGCAGAGGCCAGCCAGAGGAAAGGTTTGCAGGTTATAGAAGAGAAATCTACGGTCATGGTGGAGATTGTAAAGGACTCAATGAGGCGTGTGGTACCATAAAAGCCTGAGGTTAAAATCTACAAAGGGGTCCTTTCTCTTTAAAATATTGCATGTCCTCCAATTTATAGGAAAATGCTTTAAAATGCTTATCTAGCCCCCCCCAAATTCCACATTTCTTATATACTGTTTGACATGCAAAGTGTCATATTCAAAAGCAAATTAGTCTGAAATGAATCCTCTTTTACCCTTTATATTTTCAAAATCCAGATTTAGAATTTAGGTTCATTAATATGCACAAACACTACTCGATTAAGCCTGTTTTAATTTCTCTGTGTGCTTTGTAAACAGGGATTACAAAATCTTCCATGGCAGATTTTGGAGTAGTGTATACATTTGGGCCATTATCACATAATAAATAAATAGCCCCCTGAATCTGGGAGTTGGTGATGTCATCCCTGGAATGTTGGTTGTTTTTCTCATCTGGCCCTACAGATATGTATATGGCTTTGGTCTCAGAAAGCACTTCCCTGAATGTGGCTGAATGCACCCTGTTCCCGTGTCCCCACTTGGTGGTGGACATGCATGTTCCAGCATTAGTGCAAGGGGATTGAATCTCACTTGGCTTTGTGAAACTGGACTTGGAAAAACACCACGTCTATTAAATCTCACACTAAACGCTGACAGTTGTAGGCATTAGTTCATCATGGTGTCTGCCAAGTGAGCTGGAAGAGTAGGCTTATCTTGTTATATGCAGATCGCAGACTGACAGACTCACAGAGGAAGGTTCCAGCCATCAGAGCGAATGGCCAAGACTCATGTCAGAGAAGCGCCATGGGGGAGCAGGGTCCTCCAGGGGAGCTCGCTTTCCAAACCTAGAGACAAGATGCACTTTTCCCATGATGCACCATGGCACTGGGTTTTAACTGTTATCTGTGCATGCGGATACTTGAGGGGAAGAAGCGTATTTAGTTGGCTAGGAGAGGAACAATACATGGAGTACTTCACATTGTCCTGTATTAAACAATGTTGTTTCCATCTTTAATTTTCTCAACAACCTTTGAGATGTTTGCTATTATTATGCTTATGTCATAGATAAGGACAAGGAATACTGAGAACTTACCAACTATTGCAAGGCCACAGAGAACTCCAACCTGAGCTCATTCTTCCCATTGCATCTCTTGTTCATTTCTACTGTATTCCCAGGGCTAGGAAAGTCTAGATGCCCAGCAATGCTTGCCGAGTGACCTATTGAGTGAACTCTGAGTAGAATCAGCTGCCTATCTTCCCTTTCTTATGCACCTGTTCCTGTTGCCTGGAGTTTCTGGTGTTCAGAGACTCCCTACAGGTTGTACAGGTACCAGTGAGAGCTCCTTTCTAGGTGCTCCTTCCCAGATGTGTACCCCTCCCTGCTTCTGCCTTATTTCTGCTATTTTACCCTCTTGCTTATTTGCTTTTATTCCCCAGAAAACAGGCTCAGAGTTTGAGCTTTCCCACTGTTTTAGTCATCTCTTGGGTCTAGCACAGCCTCTGGGCACATTGAAGGTGGCAAGTTTTGTTTTCTTGTACTGTCTCATTTGCGGGTTTCTTATGGTGAGTCACATGCATCCATGGCAGCAGAGATCATCTCAAAGGGCTCTTTAGTTTGAGGTTAGAAACTCAGCTCCAACGATCAGTCACGCAAACACATCAGTCATGAAAGTGTCCCCTCTAGGCTAAGGTACATCCTCCTGACCAGGTCACCCCTCACTCCCTCACTGTGGGGTATCATCTCTTAGTGGGGATTTTCGGGATTGTGCAGAATGATACTTTTATGTATAAAACAGATACACAGGTGTGTGGATCTGTATTCAGAACGTCTGTACTATCGCACACCCTGGGAGTGATTAAGGCAAGTATTAAGTCTTCTTTGGATGGCAATAGTGGAAGAAATGCGAAGAAGCATGCCTGAGGCTGAGCCTGATGGGGAGACTCCTGTGAAGATGACTCGTGGAAGTCTGGGATTTGAACCCTGGAATTTGGCCTTAGCTGGAGACAGTGACCTTCAGCTTGACCCTGGGGTCTCTGGGGTATGAATCCCATCACAGTGCTGTTTCTTCTTAGAAGTGAGAAGCCTTTTGCCCTCAGAGTCACTGAACCATCAGCTAGCTCTTGGCTGTCTCCATGCAGAAGGGTTTGTGAGATGTAACCTTCCATGTCCTTGCTGCTCTAGGCAGGCTGAGGATAGTTCTCTGATTCTGGTGGCCACCGTGAGCCCCAGCATCCAGAGCTGAAGTGGAGCACAGCAGACCAGCACAGAGATCAAAACAGGCATCCCCAGAGCACTCTCCAGCATCACATCTACCTTCGTGGCTTTGGATAAGTCCCACGAGTAGAGCTGCTTCTTCTTCCTCCTCTTCTTCTTCCTCTTCTTCTTCGTCTTCGTCTTCTTCTCCTCCTTCTCCTTTTTCTCCTCTTCATTTTCTTCCTCTTCCTCCTCTTCAACAAAATACATATAAAATATTGACACTTCACCTTTTGATAGTATTTATTTATTTTTATTTTATACGTCCGTGCGTGTTCTGCTTGCATGTCTATGTATAGGTGTGCAGTGTCCGTAGAGGCCAGAAGAGGGCATCACAGCCTTTATAACTTGAGTTACAGGGATTTTTTTTTTTTTTTGGGTGACCATGTGGGCATTAGGATTCAAATTATGTTTTCTTCTAGAGCAACCAGTGCTCTTTTCTGCTGAGCCTTCTCTCCAGCCCCTATTCATGTACAATAAGGTGACATTAGGGACAATCACATTGTTCTGAGTTCATCTCCAACATCTATTCACTATTTTTCTCTTCTTAAAACATAATTTATCCACCCAGTGGAAATTTGGATTCCTGCTTTCTTCTGCACCAACCACCAGTTTATTATTTCTCTATCAACTTGATGTTCCAGGTGCATCATCAAAATGGAACCATATGCTGTTTGTCCTTTTGTGACTATTCCTTCACTTCTTGATGTCTTCAGGATACATCATGTTGTGGCCTATAGGAACATTCCCTTCTTTATGTGTGCAGTATACATTCCCTTTTGCTTACTGAACTATTAAGGAACATTTGGATTGCCTCCAACTTGGGCAATTGTTAGCAGTACTATCGGCAGGGACCTACAAATACCGCTAGTTGTCTCTTGTTTTATGCTGAGGTGCACAGGGTATTGAGGTTTTGCTATGGGAGATTCTGAGTCACCTGAGAATCCTTATCCTTATTGGAGGTGATGACCTCACTTTGGTATCTTTGACTGTGGAACTCAGTGGCTTCAGCAGAGGTGGAAGGTGCCTTGCATTTCATCGAAAAAGACTACTGACTGGGGATTATCATCTTTGGGAAGTATTCATAGAAACTGAGTTGAATTTTAAAATACTTAAAGGGAAGAGATTTATGATCTGTGAGGTTTCAGAAGCATTCTCTATCCCTTTTCTTCAGCAGACTCTGCCAACTCATTGCTTAGGGCATTTTCTAGGTTTCTGTGCTCACCTGTTCAGTCTGAGTCACTCTTTGTAGCCTGCCTGATGCTTAGTAGAGTGACTGGGACTGTCGTTGGGTTCGTGATCTGATTCTGAATAAATGAATGGGTAAGTCAATGAATGAGTACACAGGGAGGCAGAGGCCATTGTACCTTGGGCTTGAGCCAACAGCATGCAGCTTGCTGATTTGCTTTCAGAACAAGTAAAGGACATTTCCCTAAGGAGCAAAGAGGAAGGGGGCCACTGCTTCCTAAGTTTCTCAGTTCTGGGGAGAAGGCACCTCAAGGTGTCAGGGCCGCAAATTTGTTTCTTGTCTCTCTGCCTTGATACACAAGGACAATACAAAAGCAATTCTTACTTGTTGCTTCCCTCAGGGGACTTGTGAAGCTGCTTAGAATGGAATATTCTGAGCTCTTTAATGTCGTAGGAAGAAAAGGGTTTTATGAGGATAATAATATACTGACCTTGGCTTATTAGAACCTACACACTACTCTTGGCTAGTGGGGGCATTGATTTTGAAGAATGTTTTTTTGTTTTTTGTTTTTTTTTTTTTTGGCTGTCACTCTATTTTATTTACCCGGCAAGTTGTTGAATCTATACAGATATGTGTTCCTATAAACAAAGTTCAGTGATAATGACATGTCTGTGATGATGGTGACTGTGGTAATGATGGTGATTGTGGTGATGATGGTGATGGTGGCTTACAGTACAGTGTCAATCAAAATGCATCAGTATTACTAAGTTTGAGATCCCATGCTCAAAGCTTTTATTTTCTCCAGCCTTCATGATTCCATAAGGCTAGTGCTATCATTGAATCAACTGTAAAGATGGGGCCACTGAGATTCAAAGAGGTCACATGATCTGAGCTAGGTCGTTCAGTTGGTAAAAAGCAGAGTTTTACTGAAATGATTGCCACGTGGTACATGAGAAAAATATTCTTTCTAATAAAAGTAAGTTGAGACCTAACCAGCTATAAACAAAAGGGGCAGGTTTCCAGTAGACTGTACTCAGGAGAGAGTTTTAGTGAAGGGAAGCATTTGGTGGACCTTGAAAGGTTAGAGGACTGTGGGTGATGGGAAGATGCTGAGCTGTGATGTGCAGTATCAGTTCAGATTTCATTTGTAACTGGCTATAATGAGGGCTTATGTGGTGGGGGAGGGGATGACAGAGGATGATAAGTGCAGAAAGAGAGAGTGGGACCGAATCATGGAGAGTGTAATCACTATTTTTCTTCCACCACCAATGGCCAAAGGATACATTTGAAAAATGGTGACTGAAATTAGGAGATAAGCCTATAGACAGAAAGTAAGACAATGGCTTTTCTTGAAGGAGAAGAACCCATCCTTCCCTCCAGTTCTCCTTGACCAAAGGTACAAATGAAAAAACATATCAGTTGCCAGTTGGTAATAACAGATGATAGAATGTGAATTCTTGGCTTTTGCAATGTGAAGCCCCCAGAACCCTGAAGCTTGTCAAGATACGGTTGAAGACTTTATCAGAGGAAAAAGAGAGTACCATGTCTTTTTGTAGGCAGATTGATTGGGCACTAAAGGTCTGACTGGGCAGAGAGGGATGATCAAGGAACATTCTAGGTCATGTCCACAAGGGTGCCTGATGTCAAATTACCGGAAGAGTAGCTTCCTTCAGGAGATTCTCTGGAAGGGTCATTTTTTATGTCTCCACCTTTTGCTCTGGTGCTTGCTGAAGATCTTTCTTGGTGCTTGGCTCATACGTCAGTCCAATTTCCGACTTTGTTGTGCATCTCTGGCTTTTCCTTGTGGATCTGTGGGTTTCTGTAAGGTCCACCTCAATCTAGTCTGACCTTATTTTTTGTTAAATAACAATACCTACAAAAAAAAAACCTTTCCAAATACGACAGTGTTCTAAGAGTCTAGGTGGTGCATTTATTTTTCCTTTTGGGTTGCTCTCTGATCTAATCCACACTCTACAAGCAAGAAGCAGAGTAAGACATATGGGTACAAGGTTGTTGTGGATATAATCATGTTTTTGTTTTGGTCCCAGGTGTGGGATGTGGGACTGATTCAGATTGTCCACAGCAGCAGACTATTTGCTTCATGTGGGCTCTGAGAAGAGCTCTTTGCCAGCTGCAGATAGCTTAGATCTGAGGACTCTGGAGAGAGAATAAATGTCAGAGCCCAGAGAATGTGAGATCAGAGAAAGAACAAGGCTGCTCCTGTTTTTCCCTTGCGGCTCCTGGTTGTTATTGTGAGACAAGAAGTTGGAGAGCTCTTGAAACAAAGATTGGACTGGCTCCAAGGAACCCAATGACCCTAACCAGCAGGAAGTAGCTAAGAAAGAACTGTGCCCTTTCTCCCACTAAACCTTTCTCTCTCCTACCTGGAGCTGGGGTGTGGGAAGGGATTGGCGTGGAGTAGGGAGAAAAAGATTTAAAAACATAAATAAAAGTTTGTTTTTTTTTTAAATATGCTTATACAAGATCATGTGGATGATTTACTCAGCAGAGAGAAGCCAGCTAGGGGAGAGTGAGAAAAGGTTCTTGCTGGAAAGCCTCCTGGGGACCCAGCCAACTGGATTCTGAATGATTTATGCATGATTGTGAGCTTTACACTGTAAGGAATTTGTCGAGTCTGTGGCAGAGAGTGACCGGTGATGGAGGTTGAGATAATGAGGGACGCTAGTGACAGCCTAGTCAGTTATAAAGAGTTCATGACTGAGGTGACTGTGGTCTGAGCTAGGGTGGGAAAGTTCTTCTGGGAAAGAAAGGAGAGGAGGGGGCAGTTTTTAAATTGTATTTGTTTTTACTTCCTGTGTCTGAGCGTTTGGCCTGCACGTGTGTGTGCACCATGTACATGTCTGAGGGCCACAGAGGTCAGGAGACGGGATTGAATCCCCCAGAAGAAGAGTTATAGACAGTTGTGAGTGGCTCTGCGGGTGCTGGGAACCAAACCTGGGCCCTCAGCAGGAGCCGTAAGTGCTTTTAACTGCCGAGTTATCTCTTCAGCCCAGATTAACGTATTTTAAAAGAAAGATAACAGTCCTGATGACGTATAGGTTGTGGCAAGAAGGGAGAGTGAACTTTTGAACCTGAGTGGATCTAGTGCTAAAAGGGAAGAGAAGTGTTTAAGAACAATAGTTTTGCCTTGGACTCGATGGGCGTGGGCTGCTTCTGGGATGGCAAATTGCAAATCTCTATCAGCCTGCTGGAAACATGCTTCCAAAGCTCTCTGGCTCCTTCCTGTCCTGCTCCAGTAAACTGAAGTGGAGGAAACTGAAGTATGAGGAGCCCCTGCCCTCAAGTGTACCCACAGCCTAGACTCCCTGTTACTGGAATGTGTAAAGGTCATACAGAAGCAAAGATGGCAGGAAGATCTCTCTGGAACACAAACCTATGCCCTGTCCTGTGGAGTGCCCTCAGGGAGAGGTCTTCAAAGTGTGGAATACTTACTACTCCTTAGCTTGCTGACAAGTTCTCTGAAGGCATGAACCATGGGTTAGATTATTCTCACTTCATCTCTGATCCTTCTACAGTATGAAGAATACACAGACATACACACATGCACACACAATGTGAAGAGCATACTCCATGTCTTCTCTCACTTTTGTAATTTGTACCCAACGCTTCTCTTTCCCGAAACCTCTTCTTTGCTTCCATTTCCCCAGCCTTTCAACATCGTAGTTCAGTAACACTCAAGGTAAAATGCGTCCTTTGACAAGCCTTTCACAAAATCCTGTAGCCTGCCTAAGGTAGGGGCATCCATCTGCCCCTACCTTCTCCTTCTCCCAGAAAGCTGACCATGTGATATGTTTGAAGGAGCCGTTCAGTCCCAGTACTGTGTGAGAAGGAGATGAAGACAGAGAAGTGAATGGATAGGTGGTGCTATGTTTACGTCTGAGAAGCCGGCTGCAGAAGCATACTTCAGCAGGGAGGTGTTAGAATGCCTGCCTACCCTTCTGCGCAGGGTCCCAACAACACACCAATTTAGGATTCTACCAGAGTTTATTCCGGGGAACCAATGAAATTATTGGTCTTACTTCCAGTGTATGGGTGACCCAAAAGTGGCTGCACTGTCTGTGGCCAGCACAGATGACCGTTTCTCAGCTGCATAGATGGGGAGTTCCTCAGTTAATGCTCCCCAGTTGAGGGCATCCTTGCAGGCGTCAGCACAGACAGTGATCCACGAAGAGGTGAGACTTGAACAAACATCTGTTTACTGCAGGAGGGCATCCGTGACAGACCAGAGAAGAGATTGCACTCAGGTCTGTCTTGGTGAATTTATTATGGTTAAGGGAACAAGGGGTGAACCAAAAACACCTCTTACCACTCACTGAAAGTCTCAGCTGAGGCTGGGTAGCGACTCACAAAGCTGTGTCCCTGGGGCTGCTGGCAAGTTGCACTCCTCTTTCCCAGAAATTGTTTACTGCTTAAAAAAAGCTTAGGAAAGGACCTTGTGAATCTTGACACTTGTCTGAGCTTCCTACTCCTCTCAAGGTGCAGGATGTTCCTTGTCTTATGAGCTTCCCTCCAGGATCAAACATCTGAGCACAAAGGGAATACTATTGCCATTACAGTTAAGGAATGAAAACACAGTGAACTCTAATGTGGCCAAGGCCACAGAGCTGAGTGGTTGTAGGTGATGTTTGAAGTACTAGCCTTCATGCTAAGTGCTTCTTTGAGCTAAGGCAACTGAGGTTTTCAAACTGGGTCACAGCATGACTCCTCCTGTATTTGAGATAGCAAGTTTGATCATGGTTGGAAAGTTGATGGTGATACATGCCTGTGATAACAGACACTGACATAGCAGTTATGGGAGAAGACCTCTGGGTGGTGGGTTTGAGTTTTTAGTAGTCCCCAAAGTCTACAGAATCCTGTCTAGACACTTTCCTAACATGGTTCCAAATCAGGCAAGTCTGTGGTATTTAGTTGGATAAGCAAACGTCTTAACGAGAAATATTAGTGTTTCTAGATCT
This sequence comes from Psammomys obesus, assembly GCF_907164565.1. Lineage (NCBI taxonomy): Eukaryota > Metazoa > Chordata > Mammalia > Rodentia > Muridae > Psammomys > Psammomys obesus. Next base: position 1,714,096 of record NW_026586589.1, read on the forward strand.
TTATTTCAATCATAACATTTGGTACAGTGGCTTTAATTTACATATCAAAGTCACTGAAAGTAAAATGATAAATAACTCATGAAGGCAAAAATGGCTAAAGATAGTAAAATAATAAGATCTCGTGCTGCATGCGTTTAAACGCAGAAGCCGCTATTTCTTTCCAGAGAATCATTAAAATCAAATATGTGATTGTTCTAAGGTAAAAATCAGAATTGACAAAATTCTGTACTTTCTGAGATCTTACTGTTCCCTTGATATCCTTCAGCTTGTCAAAGGAAAGAGCAGAACTGTGTAGTTAACAGACATCCCTCACATCTACTCTGCTGGGCACTTTACTTTTAATTAATGATGATGTTTCAAATCTGGTCTAACCTCTTGATTGACCTAGCCATCTCTGAAACTCTCATCCATTCTCTCTCTCTTTCTCTCTCCCCTTTGCTTTCCCCATTCTTGATTTCAGATTGCTTCAATTGTTCTGGTAAGCTTTACCTGGGGTTCAGCTCACGCTGTTTTGGTTGGTAGCCTTGAATTAGAATGAGATACTCTTCTGGTGACCTCTTGGAAGCTTCATACTTCCCGTGGTTTGGAGACTTCTGCATAGAATCCAAACGACATCACCAGCCCTTGTCTCACAGCTTTTCTCAGGAGATAAGTTCAAATCAGCTTATCATATCCGCTTCTGCGCCAAGGCACTAGGCATCTCAGCAAGCCTGCGTATCTCTTCTGGGAACCCAGAGGCGACTGCAGATCAGTGACCTATAGAAATAAAATAACTTCAGTTCCTTTTGAGAGAAATGTCAACAGATGATTTCACTCAACAGATTTTGCGTTCATGAAAAGAAACAAAGGACGGTTCAATAAAAGCATCGCATAGCATTTTACAGGACAGCCTACAAAGGAGCAAAGACAGCACCGGGAAGGATGGGGCTTGATGGCACTGCCACATTCAAGGGGAAGTTGAGGGAAGCTAAATTGGGAACACAGAAGCAAAGAGGTAGAGATAGAAGAAGAAGGCAGGCAGAGAGGCCTGAACGGGATACAGTGATCTCCGTGATCCTGAGGTGAAACAGCCCCCATTGATGATTTTTTCTTGGGTTTTGGGAATCAGAATAAATTATCATATGCTATTACTATGCAGGATGATATGATCTCATTTTGACTAAAGCAATCTTCCTTGATTAGGTTCAGCCACTCTGCTTTATTTCCAGATGTATTGGGAAATAAAAGTTTTCTTTCTCCTGAGACATAAAAGGTTATGCTCACGGGGAAAAGTAATCTGATTTTTCTTTAATTTTAAAAAATGGTGTTTATTCTGCATTTCTGTTTTATAATTGTATCTTTTTTATCAATGTCAAAAATTAGAAAAATATATTATTAGAAAATGTAGGAAATATATAGAAAAAAACCATGACTCATATTCTTACAATATTCCTATTTTGCATATGGAATTAAAATGCCATTTTAATAAATTGGGGTCTAACTATGCATTAAGCTTCCTGCCCCTCCTTTTTAAATTGACCATATTATCATATACATTTTATTTGACCATTCCATTCTAGTTATTAACTTGCTTAAATGTCTCCCTCTGATTGTGCATAAAGGTCATTTGTCACTTTTGCTGTTGGAAGAATGTTATAATGAAAAGTTTAGGAAATGAAACTTAGCATTTTTCTCTGATTATTTTTGTAGGCTAGAGTCCCATAGATAGACAAAAAAAATGACCAAGAATATTTCCTTCATCATGTTTTATGGTTCCTGCTGCTCTGGCTCACACTTTTATCCATTTGCATTCTTGTATTGAACAGCATTTGGATGCTCTTGGCGTGGCTGGATCCAAGTTAGATAGCAACAGGCCTTGCTTTCTGGGCAGACACTGCAGAAGAGGATACAGAGAGTGAATATTTAAATATACTATGGATATGTCAGCCCCGCTCCCATTCCTGAACTGTTTGCTACATATAGGTTCAAGGACTGGGTAAATCGCTGCTTTCAGTTGTGTACCCACCAGAGAGCCCACCAAGCTCCAATGGACACTTCCAAGATGGTAGTGACTCTGGTGATGCAGATTAAACTAAAGGGGCCACAAAGCAAAAGGCATGAGCCTTGGGAAAGGGCTGGGAGAAAGGAGGTATGGTGGTGGGAGGGATGGGGATGGAGATAAGGGAGAGTGTGGGAGAAAGTGATACATTTTATCCAACAAGACTGATTAGAGAAATGGGAAAACTTACAGCCAGCCCCTTCCCTTATTGCAATGAGTCATACAGAAGACAAGCAAGAAATAGTAACATCTAACAGAGCCAGTTAGCAGAGCTGTGCTGAGGGAGGGGCTGTGGAGCTGAAATTTTAAGGACTGAAAGCTTGCTCTGTATGGAATGAGGAAAAGGACATTCCTAATGGAGGAGAACACCAGGAGGTGTGCACAGGGGGCAGGGCAGAGCTTGGGATGCTCTGGAAATTAGGAGTGTGTGTTCAGGGGAGAAGAGGAAAGAGTGAGCAGGAACTGATCGTCGTCATACAGACTTTGTGGGAGGTATGTGTGCATGCAAGAGCATGCTTGTGTGTGGGGGGGGTGTGCGCATGTGTGCTTGGGCGTATGGTGCGTGTGTGCTCGTGTACAAGTGGAGGCCAAAGATCAAGCTTGAGTGTGGTTCCTCAGGAGTCATCTACTTGTTTTCTGAGGCAGAAAGCCTCTTGTCTGGCCGCAGAGCTCACTGGATTAGGCGAGTCTGGCTGGCCACAGAGCCGCCTGGATCCGTCTGTCTTCCATCCCCCAGCTGCGACTACAGGTTCATGCCACTATGCCTGGCTTCTTGAGTGAAATCTGGGGTTCGCACTGCACTCTGGTCTTGTTGCTCGCATGGCGGACACCTTTTTTTTGGTGTTCGAGCAAGAAGAAGTAAAGGAGAGCCAGGGTTTAAATCTCATGCTTAGGAAGAGCAGCCTAGTGGTGGTGGGACATGGAGATGTAATCGTCAGGAGGTTCACCACCGTCAAAGTCTCTCTGAACAGCCACCATGTTTGTGCTCAGATGTTTGCTTAAGACCATTGACATCAGCTGCAGCTTAGGCAAAACTGATGCTTAGTTGTAGAAAGCCATGAGGGATATTTACATCCCTAAATATGTAGAATGTTTGTATGTATGTATGTATACATCTGACCATGTTCTCATGGAAGGTATATCACTTATCATTACTGAAATTATATTAGGCCTGTATTGCCGCTAGAATATTTTAGCCTTAGATCTGAAGGAATGTGAACTAAAGAGGCCAGAATAGCATTTTACTCTACTGAGATGATAAAAACAATACATATATAATATGCAAACCAGTAACAAGTAATCAAAACATGCTTCTTGACATGATTATGGCAAACTTATGTTGACAGACATTTTCATTGTTTTCACTATTGTAAGTAACACAGTAAGGGAGATCCAGAGAGCCAGGTCTCGAGGGACTTTTCTGATAAGAAGGGATGGATGCCTTCCAAGATTTGTTTGCCAAATCAAACTCAGCACAGTTGTTTCAGCTCACCAACTGAAATGCCCACCATCCTTGTCAACCCAGGGTAGATCCTGCTCTAAAATCTTTGTCTGGCTGATACTTGAATAAGTGTTCATTGGCATCTCTTTCCTTACACAGTCTCTATTGTCCCCTGCTCCTGCTGCAATAGCGGAACTAGAACAATGTGTAGAGATTGGAACTCCTTGTCCATTTGCTTCTTATTAAAAAAAAATCCATGTTTTACTAACCCTTTCTTTCAATAATTGGTTAGTACCATGGAATGCTAGAGTGATTGGCTTCTCTGGACATGTATTGATGGTTCATTATTTTATAATAACCTTTTGTTTGAAACTTCAAGTATATTTGCTTTGGCAGTTTTTTGTTTTTTGTTTCATCTTGTTTATTTTGCAATGTTGAATTTTGCAACATTGCAATTTCTTTTGCAATGTTGATTCTTCAAAAATTTGTTTAAAATATTTTAGTCATTTTTTAATGATTTCTGGCTTGGTATTATATTCATAAAAGTCTTCTTCAGCTAAATAAATTTACCTGACTGTAGTTTTCTTTTCTCTTAATAAATTTAGCAATAAACTGTTGTCACACACTCAGAATGAGCTCTGACCCCTTTCTGTTCATGATTTATTTAACGGTGTGGGGATTCCTTTCTGCTGGAAGTTTTGGTTTGAGACTGTGTGTGTGTATGCGTGTTTGTGTGCATATGTGTGTGTGCGTATGTGTATGTGTGTGTTTGTGTGTGTATGTATGTATGGGTGTGTGTGTTTGTGTATGTGTGCTATGAGCTATGCCACAAATGAGAAGGTTAAGGGGAGTCTGGGATGTTGGTCCTCGCCGTTCATGTTTTTGGAGACAAGAATCGCTTGTTGCTCAGCACTGCTCATGGCAAGCTAGACGAACTGTGAGCTTCTAGGGATTTTCCTGTTTCTTCCTCACCCCTCCCCTCCTACCCAATTCCTCCCCTCCCCAAACCCCCTCCCCCTTGTGTGGGAGCCAGCTCTGGTTTAGAGATGTGTGCGAACAGCTTTGTGCGTGTGCTGGGAACCTGAACTCAGATTCCCATCCTCGTCATTGCCCATCTTCCCAGCCCTCATTCTGCGATTTTCTATCTCTATAAGTAAAATACTCTATTATATTTTCTTAAAAGGATTTTTGTAGTTTTCAGCTTTTCTCTGCCTCTAAAACTATTTGCCCCAAGGAGTTTCTAAAGATGAAGTTGATGATTGAGCAGGGCCAGGTTAGGGTTGGGAAGTTAGTCTTGTGTGTGAGTGTGTGTTTGTGTGTGTGTGTGTGTGTGTGTGAAGGGTGGGATGGAGAGGGTGGGTGGGTGTGGGTGCGGTGGAGGGATTTCTGGAGTCCACCCAGGATCTTGTGCAGGTTGGCAAGAGCTCTAACATCCAACTGCAACTCCAGTCCTAAGTGTTAGCCTTTCTAATGAGCCATTAGCGAGAGCCCTGCTGCTGGTATGTATAGACAGAGTGGCTCAAAAGCTCTCTGTCTATATATGTACGCTACGCTTGTGTATACAGTGTTTTAGTCAAGTTCTCAAATTATTGGCAGAGGAAGTATTTTCTAATGATCGTATCCTTGCATATTTTTTCTGTATCTCATTCCTCTGTTTGTTTGTGTCTTTGTTTTTCTCTTTGATTAGATTAATTCATGGCTTATCTACTTCATTGTCTTTTCTCAAAGAAGCAGCCTTTAGATTTATTTATTAATTCTGATGTTTCTGTGCTTTTTTTAATGAGTTGATTTCTTCTTTGATCTTTATTTTGTCCTTCGTTCTGCCTTACTCTGCTCTGTATTTTCTTCTAAGTTTACATATTAATCTCCTGACTCTTACTTTAGTTCTCGCTCAGTGACTAAAGTACTTAAGGCTCTGAAATTTAGGTTGGGTGTTTGTTGGCCAATCTCCATGTGCTTTGATTTGTGTTAGTCTCTCTATTGCTATTCTCTAAAATTCTGTAATTGCTATTTTGCATTTATTTTTTTTTGACCCAAGAACTATTTCCAAGCTGCTGGAATAATTATTTTGTTCTACTTTTGAAATTAATTTCTGGTTTCATATAGTGTGAGAGGAGGCTATAATCTATTTTATTAATTTCCTTTTTTGGAAATTTAATGGGATTTTCTTGGTTGTTGCCTATTGGCTGATTATATAACTACTTAGTGGGCATTTGAAAAGGAACTCGGTTATTTATTTGCAGTATATAAAGCGTGGAAAAAGCTTTCACATTGATTTTAATAATATTAACCACATTCTCTAATTCTTGCTGTAATAGTGAGCAGTTCTCTCTGCTATTATTCCTTTCATCTCCATGTCTTGAATTTACAGTAGATTCATTCATACTCTCCCTATTCTTTGTTTTCTTCAGATAGATTATTGTTATGTAACCGGGGCTTGACCAAGCCCTCCATTCTCCTGCCTCCACCACCCAAGTGCTGGATCTTGGACAGACACCACCACACTTGGTTTTCCACAGTTTCTTCTTCCCGGTATTTGATGATGTGTGAATCAGACTCTATTTTGAGATTTATGTATTTAATCCGGATTGTGCCGTTTGTCAGTTAGAAAGTGACCTTCTTAAAAATACACGTAATGTTAGTGTGTTTACTGAATCCCATAGCCCACAGACTCATTTCTGCCTTCGTTTTACTTGATACTTTTTTGGTTTGTTTGTTTGATTTTCTTTATTGCTCTTCCATCCTTGTGTGTGTGCGTATGTGTATGTGCATGTTATGCGTGTGAATGTTTGCGTGTTGAGACAGGCACACACGCACTCAGACGGGCATGTTCATGGAAGCCAGAGGTTGATGTTGAATGTCTGCTTCAATCACTCTTCACCTTAAATTTTAAGACAGCATCTTTGATTGAACCTGAAGCTCACCAACTCAGCTAATTTGGCTGGCTAAACCTTGGGATCCCTGGTCTCCACCTCTCAAACCTAGGATTATAGCTGCACACTGCCACAACCAGCCTGGGTTGTGTGTGTATGTGTGCGTGTGTGTGTGTGTGTGTGTGTGTGTGTGTGTGTGTGTGTTTGGGGGGGCATGGTTTTTAGGGGTTTGAACCTAAGTCCTCATGCTCCAGTGAGCACTTTGCTCACCAATCCATTTCCTCAGCCTTACTTTGTATCTTGCAGTTAGAGTTCTGATCTCCTTCTTGAGAAATATTATGTACATATTTTCATGATCCCAGGGTTCATTTTGAAACGTCTCTTCCTGTTGTTGAGTTTATAGTATCTATAAACTCAGTATGTAAAGATTAATCCATTTGGCTGGATACAGAAGCACTTAGGACTAGGATTATCAGTGAGGGTGTTAAGAGGGAAGTGTAACTGAGTTAGAAGATCCACTGTGGGTATGAATGGTACTGTCAGTGGGCTAGGGTCCTGGGTGCAATAAGAAAGAAAAAAGGATGCTTTTGGCTACTTTCCTTGATCACGTTCTACCTTATTAATTTTTGAGGTGGGGTCTCTCATCCAACATGGAGCTCATCCTTTCCCAGGCCAGTGGCTAGGGAAGCCCTAGGATCCTCCTGTTTCTACCCTGTAGCAGTGGATTTAAAGATGTGCACATCCACACCTGGTCTTTTACATAGGTGCTGGGATCTGATTTCAGGTCTTTACTGTTGCTTGTGCAGCAAGCCTTTCCACACTGAGCCATCTCTCCAACCCCAGTCACTTTTTCCTGTTATATATAAGTTGTCTCAATAATCAGACTTCCTTGAAGATCATGCATATTTTCTTTTGCTGTATCACTGATTGTAGTATCTACCTTGCTTTTCTAATTTTGGGGGTGGGGAGCAGGCTATATATTTCAAATCCCTGACTTTTTAAAATATTTTTATTTTATGTATATTGGTGTGAGGGTGTTGGATTCCCTGGAACTGGAGTTACAGACAGTTGTGAGCTGCCATGTGGGTGCTAGGAATTGAACCCAGGTCCTGTGGGAAAGTAGCCAGTGTTCTTAACTAGTGAGCCATCTCTCCAGCCTCTCTCTGATTTTTGTTTTGATTCCTTGTGTCTTTATTTCTTTTTTTTAATTTTATTTTTCTTTTTAGTTACATTTTGTTAACTCTGCTCTCTGATTTTTTAATGCTCTAACATTACTAAGTTGTTTTTATACAGCTATCATGCACTTCTGTATTCCTCTAGAACTCCAAGTTTGCTTTTCTCCTCCATTGTTGGCTTTGCTTCTCATGCATTCTGTAAGGACTTGTTTCTTTCACTTATCTTCATAGTCCTGTCATTCTATTTTCTCATCATACTTCAGATTTTGATTTAATGTTTTATGATTTTCCAGTTTCTTTGAGAGTTCAGATGATTGCTGTCACACACTTTCCTTTCTGTTTTTCTGGAGTTCATCTTCATGAAACATATGATCTGAGAAATGAAAACCTATAATTCATTTTTTAAAAATCTGTATTTTTTTTTGTTTTGTTTGTTTGGGTTTCTTCTTCTTTTTGTCCTGGAAATCTTATACAAGCATTATTTGTACATTTTTTTTGTCTTTTTAACTCATTATGAAATGGAACTTCATATTTCAGATCGGTTCCTTGTTTTAAGATCCTGTGGTTGACTTTTCTTTGATATGCAGCTTGCTTTCTTGGTGCCGTCAAATCTCCTATAAAACCAGAGATGAGGACCAGCTTTGAGGTTTACCTTCAGTTTTAAGTTTTCTATCCCTTTGAGAGGCTGGGGAAGAAGAAAGAGTTGAACCTTTGGTTTATTGACACTAGGAAGTTTTTTGTTAGTAGGCTCTACAATATTGTCTCTCTAATTAATTCATCCTGTCTTAAAAGTCAGTGATTTAAGTATGTACCATGTGTCATGATGAGATAAGGGATCCAAAGTGTCTCCCATCCCACAATGTCTCAAAAATTTACCATGTTGGTAAGTAATCTTCTTCTTTATTTTAATAAAACAAGGTAAAACCCACTGAAATATATATGGCTTCTATCAGGGATGCCAGGAGCATTTTTTTCCTCTTTATTCCCTTCAAGACTCCAGTTTGCTGTTGTTTTTAGGAATAACCAGTTCCAACACAAAAGTAAAAGATTCTTATTGTGTAAATCTCTGAAAGTTATTTTTAAGTAACCAAAGAAGGAAACCAAAGCCCGTTTTCATCTCACCACACAGAAATAACAACTGCTTGCTTTTGACACCGTTGCTCTTTTTTGTGTACCTGTGCGTATTACCATAATGTGGATAATATACACCTGGTTTGGAGACTCTATTTGCTTTGGCCTAGCAATATACATTAATTTTCCCAAGTGTCTAAATATTCCTATCATTTTTCATTATCAGTTTTAATAACCGCATAGGACCATTCTTCTCCTTGGGCTTACCTGTATTTCTGAGTTACCTGCAAAGAAATGCTGCTTATAATAACTGAGCAAAAGGCAAAGCTAGATAGGGGACATACCAGATGCATCAAGCTGTACACTTAAATGCAGCATCTGTTTATCCTGGGGAATTGTGGGGAAGCAGCGGGTGGTCTTAGCGTGACCTCTGCACGTTTATATACTTAAGTAGACACATGCATGCCTATCCTTCAGGGCAGGAGCTCGGATACAGTTGGTACCCAGAGTCTTCACTCACCTGGGTGGTGGCAGAGCTGGCCTTTAATCCCAGAATTTGGGAGGCAGAGGCAGGCAGATCTCTGTGAGTCAAGGCCAGCATGGTCAACAGACTGATTTCCAGGATAGCCAGGGCTACACAGAGAAAACCTGTCTCAAGCAAACAAGCAAGCAAACAAACAAAGGAATGAATCTACATTCTGCTCATTTCCAGTGTGTGATGGGATGGAGGATGTGGATACCACATCCTATCTCTATGAGAAAGCAGGCGGTGTCGAGTCTTCCCTTACATGTCTTTCAGAGGAACTTGGTTCCTAAAACGCTAATGCAATTGCTAACCGAATGACTGATTCCATGTGCCACGGGAGAGCACAGGGGTGACAAAAGTCCATTCCATTCAGCTGAGTTCCTCAGCCTGGACTCTGCAGAAGCCAGGGTGGGCACACCACTGCAGGAACACCACCCTCTACAGAAGGGACTCCTTAGGCAAGTTTCTTCTTTCTTTCTTTTTTTTTTTTTTTAATCAATGATCTTCTGGGTGACAGTGCAAGCCTCCGCTCATCACTCTGATATGATTAATTCATTCATCATGTTAGGCTGATTTAATTATTTATTATGCCGTTTTGTTTATTTAATTTGCATATCAATGGCCAGGGTGCAGCATAGCTCTGCTTCCTGCAGAATCCTATTAGGAAAGGTTTCTATGCCAGTACAGGTCCCAGGGATTGGTGGGAAGGCTTTCTTTGTGATTGAATACCTAGGTGCTGGCATGCAACAGCTAAAAAAGTTTTTTCTGACCTGATGGCCACCGGGCTCATTCTCGATCTTTCCATGGAGACAGTGAGCTGTGAATTATGCATTCTCATCTGCTCTCTGGTAGATGTTGGCTTATTCTACCTTCCTGCAAAGAGGGAAGCTATTCCCTTGAGACGCAACTATCTCAAACTCTTGCTCCTTGACTTCAAGGAGAAGCAACACTAGCAGCCGTTCCCTGACTCCCTGTCTCTGGATTCTGTTTCAAATATAGACTCTAGTAAGATGGGCCCCCACAAAAGATGTTGATCCCCAGTTTGGGGCACTTGGGAGAAAGCAATACATGTTCTTACCTGCTCGGCCACCGGTGTCTTATAAAGTGGACTGAAGACCTAGGACTGAGCCAGGACATGATTAGTGTGGCTTTGTTGAATCCGTGAAAGCTAACTCGAAACTCCCAGCTGTTTCTATTGTCATTTTGTGATCTCTGTCTATGTTCTTGCTCTGGCCACTATTGCTACATAACAGGCCACCTAGACACTGTATGGCTCAAGACACTGGCGATTTGGGCAGCGCTTGGTAGAATGCTTGCCTCTGCCCTGCAGTATCTGCTGGGAAGGTTGGGGAGTGAGGAATGCCTTGGTAACCCACCTACCAAGTAAGCTCAGCTGGAGCTCAGCTGGGCTGTGGGCTGAGGGGCCTCAGTTTCTCTCCTCTTGGGCTGCCCAAGTTCCTCACAGCATGGAGTCACAGGAATGTGCTACCTGGCTTTTGTCACCTTTCTTTGGAAGTTACACAGAATTGCTCCCCCGAATCCATTCTGCATGTGTGTGTTCCCAGTGTCAGCCAGGTTCAAGGGGAAGGGACACGAAAGCCTGCACATAATGATGTGGGGTGTCAAAGTAGGAGAGCAACAGGGCATGTGGGTAAGAGGTATTGTTGCTGCCATCTTTGGGAAATGCAATCTGGAGCTCAAATGCCTTCCTCTTCTTTTATGGGTGAGAAAATGGAGTCCTAAGAAGGATGAGTGTGATCTCTGTGGTCACAAGCTGATGGGGGACCACGGGGCTCTTGATGGAAGCATTGGTTTCCTGCCCTGGGTTTAGAGATATAATCCTCTTCCGGAGTGTGGGATGGAACATTCCTTCCCAGGCATCTCAGAGAGACTACATGTTTGTTCTCAGCACTGGTCACCCGCTTGTCCTCATACCCAGGGTCAGCAGGGGCATGGCTAATGGGATCCTGGAGCCCTTTGTTTCTGAGGAGCAGGGACTGGGGATGATCTGAGTTCTCAAGTGAGTGCCACAAGGCTGAGCCAGCACGTCTTTCAGGTTTGTGAGGCAGAAACAAACCTGGAAACAGGTTCTTCTGAATCCTCTGCTCCCATTCCCTTCTCTTTGCTGTAATGCTTTCAGTATGTGCCCTGACTTAAAATAGAATCACTGTTTTTGTTTCTGTTTTAAACCGTTTATCCATTAAGCTTGAGTACTGTCACAAGAGGGACTGTATACTTGAACCGCCCAGCTAAGTGGCTTCCAAATTTGCCATCAATGGAAACTATGAGATAATAAATAATCCATTATTTTAAGCCACTAGGATTTGGGGCAATTTGTTATGTGGCAGTGGATAACTATTACAATATGAAATTCTCACCGCTCATTGCCCTTTATGAGCTCTGGACTAACCACTTCAGCATGCCTTCCTGCATTTCCATTTATTCTTTAAGAATCCATCTTAAGAGACTGTTGAATATCGTAAAATTACTGTTCGTTACTATGGTGGAGAAGAATCTTGCGGGAGGGGCTTATTTTTCAATGGACACAGGTGTGTGCTGGTGCAACCACCAGTGTGTGCATGCGAAAGCCAGAGGATGGCATCAGTATCCGGCTCTATCACCGTCTGCCTCATATCCTTAAGACAGAGCCTCTCACTGAGCCTGGAGTTAGGCTGGCGGCCCGCAAGCCCCGCTGAACTCCCTGTATCAGCCTCCTGGAGTGCAGGGGTTACAGGCATGGCCACGCAGTGTGGGTGCTGGGGATTTGAACTCAAGTCCTCATGCTTGCACAGAAAGCATTCTTGCCTACTTTCTAGACCCTGAAGAATCTTGCTTTTAGATTTTTTTTTTTTATTTTTTATTTTTTTTTTTATTTTCTGCTTCTGGGCCAGGAAGATGGCTGGCTTTACCAAGTGCTTGCCACGCAAGCATGATGACCTGAGCTGAGATCCCCAACACCCACATAAAAAAACCTAGATGTGGGAGGCTGGAGAGATGGCTCAGTGGTTAAGAGCACTTGCTGCTTCTCTAGAGGTCTTGGATACCAGTTCCAGCACCCGCCCCAGGGCTCACAACCATTTGTAACCTTCAGAGCTAGAGGGGTCAATACAATCTTCTGTTCTCTAAGGGTATCAGGCGTGTAGGAGGGACACAGACATACATGCAGGCGAAGCAACCACACACAATATGTAGTGGCATCCACTTGTAATCCCAGTGCTGGGGTGCTAGAGCTCACCGGCCAGCCACTGTAGCTGAATCTGTGAGCTCTAGGTTTAGTGAGAGACCCTGTCTCAAAAAACAAGGTAGCTGGCCTCTGAGGAATGATACCCAAGGTTGCCCTCTTGCTGCCACAGACATATACACCTGTGTGTGTGTGTGTGTGTGTGTGTGTGTGTATCTGTGTTTCTGAGTGTATGTCCCTGCTATTTTAGATTGCAGTCCACCATGTCCGGACAGCTCTCCTAAGCTTGGTGCAGAATGGAAGACTCCCTTTCTCAACAGAGGGCTACCTTCTCTGTGCCTAAATTCAGCTGGAGAGTGCCTCTGAGCAGGACCACCACCCTTGATGGAAGTCCTGTAACCCAAGGCCAAAATGCAGGTTCAACTTCCTTTTTCTCCTGATAAGGATTTGCTCTACAAGTATCTGGAAATCCTAGAATGTGAAGCATGCCCACACCTCAAATCCCAGCCAATAGTATACACCTGCCCTGGGAAACCCTCACCTATCCCCCAAGAACTATATAGCCCTTGTTCACCTCAAATAAAGCTGAGCAGTCGCACTGAAGCTGGTCCTGGAAAGTTATTCTGTTGTACTCACAACATAAGAAGCCTGGTGGTCACTTTTGCTCCCTTTGTTCAGGGACCAGTGGACAAAATTCACTGGGAAGAAGGGAGGGACACACACACACACACACACACACACACACACACACACACACTCATACTCTCTCTCACACATACCACATGCATAGCCACACATGCCTTTTTGTCTTGTTTTAAAATTAAATTTTCGGAAGGTGGCTTAATGGTTAAAACTGATCTTGCATAGGACCTGAGTTCAGTCCCCAGCACCCATGTCAGACAGTTCACAACACCCTGTAACTGCAGTCCCAGGCCATCTGGCCAGCCTCTGCCCTCCACAAATGCATGCACTCACGTGCATACACATGCAGACACCTGCACATACCCCAGTCCCCTCCCCACTTAGTGAAAAAAATAAATCTTTAAAATAAAACTTGCCATTCTTGGCTTGTCCAGGCTAGCCTCACATTTTATGAACACATCGAGCGTTCTCCCGAAAGAGAACTTCTGTATGACAAACTCTTATTTTTCTTCTAGCTCAGCTGGTCCAGATGGTAACCGAATCTCGAAAGGACATCTCTATCCCTATCACATAACCGAAGTCTAAGAGAACAGTTATGGCAACTTCCTTAGCAAACTCGGACAGGGGATTAACAGAGCTGCCCTTCATCTGGTCCGATAGCTGTCTCTGAGAAGTGCCCTAGGGAGCTTCTCAGACATCCCTCCTGGTTTTCCTAACAGGAGCACGTGAAGCTACTCAGCGAGGTCTGGAGCATGGCCATACGACCTGCCTCAAGCAGGGCATTACTTTAAAGTTTCATGCTTTCACTTAAAATTTCATGTGGATTTTTAATTCTGCTTATAAATGTATTCATGTTGGTTTTAGCATCATATTGCTAGTCTTAGTTATCTCTTAATAACAAATAAATCCCCACTCTCAGTGGCTTGTTGGGGAATGTGCACAGCTGTGTTGTTCCTTCAAGGTCTGAGGCATCCTGAATGATGCAAAATTGTATTGTCTCAGACCCCAACATGTCTCCACGTTCTGTTTCTTAATTTGGTGCTCGCTTTGAAGGCAGGGGATCGCAATCTTAGTAGCTTAATCACATGCACACACGCACACACATGTTGCTGAGTAAGTCACACTCTCTCATGTGTGCTGTGGCTTCACCAGTTGGTGACTCTGGAATACTTTTGTGGCACGACATCTGTTCTCTGAAGTTTGCAAGGGTGGTGGAGAGAGAGAGAGAGAGAGAGAGAGAGAGAGAGAGAGAAAGAGAGAGAGAGAGAGAGAATGTATGGGGCATTCTAGAAGGCCTCATGGTCAGGCTTGTAAGTGATAATACAACTCAATAAAAGCTAAGCCTCGTGGTCTTAGCAGACCTGCAAGAGAGGTGTAGAAGGACAGGTCTGTATCCTTAAAAAGTGGCCAGTGACGTGGGATTTGATGTGTACAGAGCATCATCCTGGTCTCAGACATCATAATCATGATCCAAAGAACAGTATCAGGAGGTTTTCTGCTACCTCATTACTTGGTAGGTACTGTCTCCCCCTGAGTCTGTAGTGAAGGATCATACCGGCAAGTGTAGGTGTAAATTTTTTTTTTCAAAAAACTCTTTTATTTATGTTTCTCATATATTTTTCTCCTTTATCCACCCCAATCCCTTCCAACACCCCAACACCAGGTAGGAGAGAGAAAGGCTAAGTGGGAGAGAGGGCGCAGTTCTCTTAGCTGCTTCCTGCTGGTTAGGGTCATTGGGTTTCTTGGAGCCAGTCTAATCCTCGTCTCAGGAGATCTTCAACTTCTTGTCTCACAAAACCAACTAGGTGCAGCAAGAGAGAAGCAGGAGCAGCCTTGTTCTTTCTCTCTGCTCCACTCTCTGGGCTCTGGCATTTATTCTCTCTCCAGAGTCCTCAGCTTCAAACTATCTGCAGCTGTCAAGGAGTTCCTCTCAGAGCCTGCGTGAGGCTCTGCTGCTGTGGACGATCTGAATCAGTCCCACATCCCACACCTGGGATGTTCATGTCTGCAACAGGTGAGAATGCTGGCTCTATGCCCCAAGATTCTCTTCTGTGTCACTGGGTCTCACATAAATTGTTTATTTCAAGTGTGACAAGTACCATCAGGGTATTCACTAAGCAAAGAGGTTCTGAATTCTCCTAACAGTCGGGGCCATACAACTGTGGGGTTTGGGGATGAGAATCTCCCTTGTATGTGGAGGGAGATTTCTCAATACTCTACTGACGTTAAATACCCCTCCCCCAATTCCTTGTCCTTAATGTTCCACAAGAACCCTGCCCTGGACTTTCCTCTAAAGGTCAGCTGCAATGGGGAAACAGTCTGTGACCTGGAACTAAGCTAGACAGTCTGTGCTTTTGATTCCTGAGTTCCATGTGTCTCACAAATACTATTGTTATATATTTTAACATAATCTCAAGGGGATTTTACACAACATAGGTTACACTGAGTTTCTGTTTAGAAAACAAAGAGAGAGAGTAACTCCCCCCTCACATTTGTGTGAACACAAACTTGTGAGGATTAAAGGTTTGTTGGATGTGACTGGAAGACCAACTTTGAGCAAACCTAAGAGGCATTTATATGTGGATGCAGTTTGAATCCGGGTTCAGAGCCATCATCTGGGTCTTTTTATCCACTAAGTGGAGATAGTCCCAGCATTCTAATGGTGAGACACACATTTGTAATGAAGAAACACTTGGATAACTCTCTCTCTCTGTGTGTATAGGTGTGTTTGCATGCATCTTTCCTCCATGTGTGTGCTACATATGGAGTTCTGAGGTAGATGTTGGGAATCATCTCTGGTCATTCTCACACTTCATTCAGGGAGGGAGCATCTTTCAATCAGTCTCAGTGCTTAGCAACACTGTTGGTCTTTCCAGCCAGCTTGCGGCATGGTCCCATCTCTACATTTTGAGGTTGTAGTCACAGGCAGGCTGCCAAATATACCCAGAATTTATGTGGGTTCCAAGAATCTGAACTTCTATCCTCAGGCTTTAACCACTGAACCATCTTTCCAGCAACCATACGTCGGTATCTTAAAGAATTTTAAAGAATTCTTCACTGTGACTTGATATACATAAGGCAAAGCTCATCATTTTAACCATGTTAAATGGCATTAAGTATATTTTCAATACTGTGCGGCCATCACCACTGTCCATTTGCAGAACTTTCTCATCACTCTCAAAGAAACTGTAGCCCTGAAACAATATTTCTTTATTTCCCACCTGCCAGCCCCTGTCAACTACTATTCCATGTTCTGTCTCTGTGACCCTGCCTACTTTAGACACTTTGTGTAAGCTGAGTCAGACATAATGCTCTCTTGGAGCACAGCCCTGCTCACTTGTGTTTTGTCTGGCTGCTTTTGCACTCCGCTGCAGAGGTGAGTAGCTGTGATCGACACTGAATATCCCGGGTACCTGAAAATATTTGTGATTAATGCTCTCCAGAACAAAGTTTGCAGACTCCTGGATGTGATTGGGAGTGGCTGACCTCTATGATTATTTCATTAGTGTGGGAGAGGAGCCTCATTTCCAGACTGTCAGGGATAGGCTGTTGCAGCATAAATGTAACCAAGACCTTTAACTCTACCTGATCAAATTCCTAGTGTTTTCAGCCTCCCTCATTTTCGTAGCTAAAAGGATGAAAACCATTTGGGGGCTATAGTTTCAGTATATTTCAAAATAGCTGAAAGAGAATTTTAAATGCCTCCCCTAAAAGGAATGAGAAATATTCAAGCTGATAGGTGTGCTAGTTGATATGAATTGATAATTCCACCAACTCTGCATGCATTGAAACTGCTACATATGTCTAGATGTCCATATATATATGTACGATTATTTATCATTTTAAAATAAAGCAAAAACGGCATCAGCAAGATGGCTCAGAGGGCAAAGATGCTTCCCACCAAGTCTGATGACTTGAGTTTAGTCCCTGGAGTCTGCTGATTTCTGCGAGTTGCCCTCTGACTTTCTCATGCTCACCATGGCAAGTGTGCACACACACACAATAGATAATAAATAAATTCATTTTTTTATTTTGAAAAGGGGCAAGAATAGGAGACATTCTTACCTGGATTATTAATTTACTTTTTTTTATATAACAGAAACACCTTAAAATATAATAATTTATTAATCCTTAGAGGATTTTGTGCAACATGTCTTCACCATATTCATTGACCACTCTCCCCTCAACTCCTTCCAGAGCCAGCCCCTACCTCCTGTCTGTTTTAGACATCTCCCAGCAGATGCCCAGGTCCTCTGCCTCTTACAGTCTTTCTGCCCCATTTTCTGTAATGTTCCCTGAGCTTATTGTGTAGGGGTTATGTTGTAAATGGTCCCTTGATCTCTGCATTTTGACCATTTGCAATGATCTCCATTTGCTGCACAAAGGAGCTCTTTTGATGAGGTGAGAGCTACATGTATCTGTGGGAATGAGGGTAGGTATTGAGGGTCCAGTTCAAGATTATACTGTTAAGGAAAATGTTAGTAAGTAGTAGGTTCTCCAGTAGGGCCCATGGCCTCAGCAGCCATGGGTAGTTGGCTAGGTTTACATTTGGAAGGCATGAATTCTCCCCTATTGAGTGAGCATGCCTTAGTTCTAACTAGGTAACTGCTGGTTACCACTAGGATATAAGTACCATTATTGTATCTTTCAGGATATCTTGCTTTGCTGGTCATTGTTATCCTTCATGGGCCTTATAACTAGGTAGCTTGATTGCTTTCCTCTTTGGGCAGCATGGTCCTTTGAAAAACTATGAGAATTAGTCATCAGTGGAGGCTTCCAGGTCAAATCCAGGTCAGTTCCTTCAAATCCTCTATGTGGTGTCTTCAACAATCGGGTCTTACCTTCTTTTTCTGGGAGGCATCGAGGGTAATGACAAGAGATGGTATTGTTTGAGGAGAGGGGTCTCTTGGATTCTCCCAACCAACAACTGGAATTTTGTTGCCACTGAAGATTTTGTTAGCTAGTCTATAGGTTTTTTCAGGGGTGGGGGGATGAGAGCATTGTCTTCCTAAGTTTTGATGCAACTTCAATTAAAATATATGTATATATATGCATAGACTTATGTATATTAGATGTAATTTTAAGTGAGAATAAAGCAGTGAAATCCCCTGTGATGTTTTAGAACACCCTTAGTGCTATTTATCTTTTCTCCTTCCCTCTCCCTCTGTGGTGCCATGAGCTTCTCCCCACCCAGATGAGTCTCCCCAACTTGTTTTTTCCATTTTTTCCCTTTATGGTAACTGTGTCCTATTCTCCCCCACCTAATCCCTTCTGGCCAGTACCATCCACTCTATACAATTTTTTCTCATTATGAAATGATACTGGATGAATCAGCTAAGTTTGCAGGCTCCCTTTCCCTTCGTTTGAATGGTGAGTTTGTTTTCCCTGCTCAGATTTTGACCTTTCTTTGTTTAGACTCTGACTGAGACTTCTGAAGCCGTAGCAGCACCTGTCCTCAAAACTCATTTCTTAGTTTACTGTTTGTTTAAAAGCATGAGTCAGGTTATCATGATTTCTTACCTTCCAAGACTCATCACTTTTACTGTCCCGTTGGACACACTGTTTGATGAGAGATGGTGTCATGAGTGATGCAGAACTACTTGCCATCTGTCATTTGCCAAACAAACCTTTTCATAAGTATCTGCATTGTAATGGTACTGGGCGAAACCGCAACAGAATTATTCATACCGGTTTGGCAAATGTGTCTCTAAAGAGCCAGATAACCAACACCATAATGTGTGTGTGTGTGTGTGTGTGTGTGTGTGTTCTCATGTGTGTGCATGTGGAGGCCGGAGTAGGACACTGGGTCTCCTCCTCCTTTGCTGTCTGAGTTACTACCTTGAGACAGTGTCTGTCACTGAAATGGAAACTCCCTTTTGTTACCGAGGCTGACTGTCCATTAAATCATTAAATTCTTGGGATATGACTGTTTCTATTCCCCTATGCTTGGGCCAGAGGCATATATAGCCAAGCCTGGCTTTTCGCATGGGTCCTAGGGATCCAAACTAACATACCCATACTTTCAGGGCAAGTGTTGCTACCCATTATCCATATACCTACCTCTGTTTTAAAGACAAGGTCTCAGTCTGTAGTTAAGGCTAGCCCTAAACTCTGGGCAATCTCCCTGCTTCAGCCTTCATAGTACTAAGATGATAGACATGAGCTATCACACACCTTACTTCTACTGTATTTTTAGTCCAATAAAACTTTATTGGCAAAAATAGATAAGAGGGGAACTGGAGAGATGGCTCACAGGTTAAGAGCACTGTCTGCCCTTCCAGAGGTCTTGAGTTCAATTCCCAGCACCCACATAGTGGCTTACAACCATCTCTAATATGATCTGATGCCCTCTTTCTGGCCTGCAGGTGTACATGCAGAGAGAGCTCTCATATACATAAAAATAAATAAATAAATGTTGAAAAAAAAGAAATTTAAAAAAAATAGATAAGAGCCTACACCTGCTTCTAAATGATGCCATTCTCTCCCCTAACCTTGCATATGTTTATAATGTTTATAGGTGTTACTGTTTTTAATCTCTCGTTGCAAACCTGATGGCTTCATGAGGTTATTGTAGCTATTCTATTAATGAGTATCACCAGCCTTAGGCTTAGGCACATTCTTTAACCAGTAGCCCATGGGAAGCCAGAACATCAAGTGTGACCTGCTCTGCATTCCTTCCACCTCTCTGCTTCTGGTCAATACTGTCCACTCTATAATTCAACAGCTCCATAGTACTCTGTGCTGTCGTAGGAAGCCTGAAGGACAGCATGCCTGTGGTCTGACCATCTGCAAGTTGAGATTTCTCTATGTTCCTCCTATCCTCTTTCAAATTCTTAGTGATTTCAGGCCTATTTCAAAACTCTGGTTTAAGTTACCAGTTTTCCCCATTTGAAGTCATAAATGGAAAGTGAGGGGACAGCCATAAAATCCAGGAGTATTGTCATTCCTCTGTCATCAAGAAAGGCAGAAGGAGTGTTAGCAAATAGAACCAAGTATTTGTGAATGGATGCCTTGGTAAGAGTTGGAGTTGATGGGTGGGGACAGAGAGAGGGGATGAACTTCATGTAATTAGCCAATGCCTTTTTTTCTAGGGCGGCACATTCTCTGGTTCCCTAGTTTTAGCTAGTTTCACTGACAGATCCCCCCTCCTAGCTCATCTGCTCTGTCTCAGTGAAGTGGGCCCTGAGTACCCTGACAAACTGCTGGGGTGAAACCCTGGCTCTCTCCAACCACAGCAGTGTCAGGATTCCTCGCCTATCCCCGTCTGTGAGCATGTTTCACTCTCTGTGTTTTGTGAAGAGTCATGCTCCTGCATGGAAATTGGCAGAATTCTTTAATTGTGCTGCCATCCACTTGTAAAATATTTATGGGTTCAATATAATATAAAAAGAGATCTTTAAACTGAGCACCATAGAGGTGAAAGTCAAATCCCTCCTTTGTGTTCAAGTACAACCCTCAGTACTTAGACCTCTATTTTCTATTGTGTAAAATGGGCATTACAGTATCCATCTTATAGTATCTTCTTGTTCATTCAGGAATTCATTTAAGCAACGATTCTTGAGTATTTCCTGTGTGTCATACACCGCATGATGTTTTTATGAAACCTAATGAATGGCATATGCCAAACTGATGTTGCAAGGATTAGGGATAAAATATGAAATGTGTCTTAGCTATTACACACTAGTACTTAATAATACAGGAGATATGTTGGTCTCCAGTGATCATGGTGCTCATGGATGTTAGGCGTTCCATGTCACAGGCAAGGACGGTTGTCCTCATTCCGAGCACATCCTATTGGTTGGTTGGCTTTTTGCTCAGGGGTCAAGATTTGATGTTCATCTCTGCTACAAGCAACCAGCTAGACCGCGTATTTGACCAGGTCTCCTGTTCCTGAAGCCCTGTCTCCCCCAGTTTGTGTCCCGAGAAAACAATGTACAGAAAGCTGATTGAGCTTCTGACCCTGCCTGAGTGTGTGCTCCTCTGCTGCACAGAGTGTATCATTTCATCGGCAACCTCGAATCTGTCGGTTCTAATAAAATGTAAGGCAGAGCTGCTTGTAGCACATGGTGGCTGGGAACCCAAAGTCAAACATAGGGAGACGTTTCTTCACCACCCTATGCAAGACCTTGGGGTTGGGAGAGCAGCCTCATGGAGCTCAGACCCATGGCTTTAAAAATTATTATTGGTTTAAGACCCACTTCTCTCATTCATACTATCAGAGACCTGAGCAATGAAACAGTTCAACAGTCCAGGGAAATGGGGAAGGCTTTTATAGCTTGGGGCTTGATGCCTTATTTTCCTTAGATGTGGGAGTGAGGCCTACATAGATAAGATTTACCGTCGTTCTTTATTTCATTAACACATACAAAACACCTTTTGCTCATGTTCTGGGGACAGAGAGACAAGTAAGACAGATAACCTGCTAGAGCCAGCCCAAGCTCACCCTAGAAATCCTACCTGCTGGGTCTCTCACCTTGAGGACTCTCCCCTGTGTGGCTCCTGGGTGCTGTGAGTTAACAGTGGGTGAACAAATTGGAGGGAGATGCTAGAGTTCTCTGGCCTGTTTCATCAAATGCCAGTTGTCCTGAAATGGGAAGGTAGAGAGCCTGAAGCTGATTGACTTTGGTGGCAGTGGATGGGCCTGAGATACAGCAGATTGTGGGAACACCCTGGGCCTGTATCCCATGCAGTGGTACTCTTAGGGGAGCTTACCTTCATGATGGTAATTTGGCTGGAGTTTCTCCCTTCCTTCCTGTGGCCTTTGGAAGGCCGAGCACGCATGCAATGAAATGTTAATTGGCAAAGGTTTGGAATAGCACATTAATGCCAAATACTGGTTAATATACAATCTTTCTTCCTTTTGCTCAGTTCATGAAATGAGTGACTTAAAGAGATGAATGAATGCTCCTCTGTGAGCCTTAAGCTGTGATCGCACTTCCCTGACTTCTCTTGGCTCTCCCCTTTCAGAGGTAAATTTACTGCGTCCTATTTCCCACCTCTTTATTCACTTGATTTTGCCCAGTGTCTCTACTGGGCTGTTCCCTGAGCAAGGAGATATACCTTGCCTCACAGCTTTTGTACTGGCTGTCTTTTTTTTTTTTTCACAGAAGCCTTTGTACTTCACCTCTGCCATTTGTAGGACCACTCTCTCACATCCTCCAAATCTCACTGTGTGCCACTCTCAGTGGGCCAACTCTGACCCCTCTACTTAAGACGATGACATCCAGCCTTCCTCGCTCTTGCTCTGCCTTAGTTATGCTTCCCCATAGTGTTCGCTAGATTTATGTTATTTCACTTTTTATCGTGTTTTGTTTGTTTGATTTTGATGTTTGCCACCACAAGTTAGTAACCTCTGTAAGAAGCACATTTTCAGTTCTGTGTTGTCTACACTGTGTCGTCATTTCCTGATAGACTGCCTGGCATAAGTTGTGTGCCCATCAGACATAGAATGAATGACAAGACAGTCCAGGCTCCCAGGCTGCCAGTCAAGGATCTGACCCCCAATCTCACGATTGTTCCACTTGCCCTTTGCATCTGTATATCCTTACTTTCTGAATCTGCTGTTGTGTCCATCAGCTCTCTTTTGCCAATAAGATGTTCACCCTCTCCTGCCTCTGAAGACTTTCTAGTGGGTACATCCAACCTTTTGACACTGACACAGGACATTGTCATTTACACAGTTCACTGAGGACTAGACCTGCAATCAAGCTACATGAAAAGGTCTCATGATGTCTTAAGTTAGT
Organism: Psammomys obesus; assembly: GCF_907164565.1. Classification (NCBI taxonomy): domain Eukaryota; kingdom Metazoa; phylum Chordata; class Mammalia; order Rodentia; family Muridae; genus Psammomys; species Psammomys obesus. Next base: position 1,736,786 of record NW_026586589.1, read on the forward strand.
TTAAGGCTGTGTGTTGAGCCATAGTTATAGAGAGGCGTGGTCAGGTGCATATCACAGGCAGCCGTACACGGACCGTGGGCTTCTGGCTGCATATGCCTGTGAACCGCTTGTCATCCTGTCATGGTGGCTCGCTGTCTTTGTTTGCCAGCCGTACTCATTCATGCCTATGGATGGACAGCTCTTGGGTCTTGAATCTTTCTCTAGTCTCCACGTTCCTGTTAGTTAGTTTTCCTGTGGCTAACAGAAAATAGCCAGCGAAAGCAACTAATGAAGGAGAGTTTATTGTAACTCCTAATGTGGGACAGCAGGAGCCTGCAGCTCACACTGCATCCCGTAGGCAGGAAGCAGAGGGACTTGAGCGCTGCACTCAGCTCGCCGCTTCCTTTAAATTCAGTCCTAGAGCTTAGCCCATGTGACCTTAATAAACTTAATCTAGTTAATGTTGAGATGTGTCTGCCAGGCCATGCTAGACCCTGTCAAGTTGATAGTGTTAGCCATCACGATGTTCAGGCTTGGACTTGCCCTGGCTTTGGTTTATGACAATGGACATTGGTGTCGGGCGTACCTAGATTTTTTTTTTTCTGCCTAGAATATTTGGTTAAGTTAAAGTACTTCCCCAAACCCATTAATTTCTCCCCAAAATTACAAGTGAGGATACCTACCTGAGAAGTTATTATAGGAACCAAGGAATATGACATGCATGAGGGCACATAGCAGACGTCCAAGAAAAGTGTGGAGAGACCATGGGGTGAGATTGGAGTCCTGGATGGGAATGGGGATCAGTAGTGTTAATTAAAGATAAGTTACTTCCATGTGCTGAGTTTGGAATGGGAGATTGTTTTTGTTCCACATTAGAATAATGAGAGGACTCTTATCTTTATTGAAATCCTTCTGCAGAAAGAGGCGAGCTGTATTTGTGTCAGAGATAATGCTGGCTTTTTACAAGCCTCTGTGTGGTAGACAATAGCAGGGCCTTTTAACTGATGTGCTTAGGATTTTTCTGTCTGTCTCTTTATAAGGTCTGTCAATTCCAGTCTTGCCTCAGCTTTCAAGTGACTTCTGTGACATTTGGAAAGTCACTTATCTGTGAATTCTGGAACGGTATGTGTCTATATATACACATCCATACATATATATGTGCATACATGCATTGACATACCCAGGATTCCTAGGTATACCTGTATGCTTATTCACATATAGATAAATACATATTAGTCAACATGAATGCACACAACATGGTGGACGCAGCTGTCTATTTACATGCATATGAACATGGTACCATCCTTTCATGGACATGGTAACGCTTGTGGGTGTAGTAGATCTTTCTAGCCAGTTCCAGCCCTGGGGGCTGAGAACAAAGTAGAGTTGGCTGGTTGGGGTGAAGGTACAGGAGAGAAAACAGAGGTTCACGGGAACTACTGTGTAGCTGTTGTTCTGCCACGAGAAATGCTACCTGTTAGGCAGGGCATGTGGACAGTGGAAGCTGCCAGCAGCAGCTCCAAAAGGCTTGGAACCACTGTTCTATTCTAGAGGGCTCTGGGAAGAGGCACTGGCTGCCTACCCTGGAGAATTTTACCCTCCCTGGGAGTGTGATGTGAGTATTCCCAGATTCCAGAAGAGGCCTGGATCCAGCAAACAGCTGCCGTGTAGATGTTCGCAAAGGGAGATGTTCTTGTGAGGGTGGGCTTGGCAGGGCAGGGGAGCAGATCACCTGCTGTCATCTGAACTTCCACTGTAGCTGTGACCTTGGAAAAATGCTCAGCTCCCAGGACTAATGAGAGGATTAAACAGCATGATGATGTAAATAGAGTATTCAGAAGCTTAACTCTGACTGGCAAGAGAGTCACCCAGGAAGCACAGGCTCTTTCTTCTCTGCCCAGCTACATGGTCATTTCCAGGCCTCAGAGTTAGCAAGACCTTAGTAGACAACAGAGAGGTATAAATAAGACCTAAATGGATGTACTTAGCAACTGTGGGGATGAAACAATTTAACAGTGCACATGGAGGACGAAGGACAGGAGAGTTCAAAATAAACAAGAACAGAAGGAACAAAGGTTGAGGCGCCAAGTATTAAAGAGACACAAGGGCAAGCCTAGAGTCCACCCTTACGCAAAGCCGATGTGTGTGCTGAGTGCTGACCTGGCTGGCTGTGTGATCTTGGACGGGTCACCTTACCTCTTTGGGGTTTGAGTGAGGTGGTAATTGTAGCTACTTTATACGTCAAGAGATGGTAGGCCCTCTCCGCGGTAGGGACAGTGGTGACTGCCAGCGCAACCCCACAGGCAGATATGAGAGAGGATGGGAAGGATGAGCTGCAGCAGCTGGCAAGTGGTCATGGGTGTGATCAACCACGTGGCTTCCTCTCATAACACCTTCTCCAATGAGCTCTCTCTACACAGGCCACCTCTCACTTCCCAGCAGCCCTTGCTGCCTTTGAGCCTATTTCCAGTTCTCTTTGCTTGAGGCCTTTTCAGTGTTTTGAATGATGGATTCCTTCACACTCTTGGGTCTAACCTCAAATTTCTTTTTCCTTGAGAGCTTCCCTGTCCATCCTGGCTAAGTGTATGCTCATGGGCCCTAAGTCAGCCACCCTCTGCCAAGCTCTGTTCTTCTTTCTGAACCTCATGGTATAATCAATTACCTTTCTTGTCATCTACGTCCACTGTGGTCTGCACATACCACACTGAGCTCCATGAGGATTGTCAAGGGCCTCTTAATCACTGCTGTCTCTATCTCTTAGCCCAGCGCTAGCTGCACGGTAATGCCAACTGTTTGTAGCTATCTAAGGGCGAATGATATAAGAGTGACTGAGTCCATATAAAGAAGTAATTTCATACTTTAAACACTGAGTATCCCAGAGGTATGTGAGCTAAGGCAGTAACCCCAATACTGCTGATGCTGTAGACAGCTGGTGTACCTCCCTTCAGAAGACATTAGGGCCTTCATGACACTTGCCGGTACAAAGCTTCTTCTTGTGCATCTAACTCTGGCCTCTTGAGGGGGAGATGGCTGAGTAGAACCAGCAGCAGTGTGACGCCCTGTCTGGTTTGCTTGTTGAGTCAGTTGCTAATACTCAGCTTTCCTAGCCATGAATTAAGAAGCCATCCTAAGAAATGGGTAAAATGGACAGGGATTTCTGATCTGATGCTCTCTGACAGCTTTTGTCTTGTCACAACTATCCCACAACTTAGTGGCTGAAAATAACTGGCTTTTTCCTTCCCTTCAGTCTGGTCATGCTCTCTCAATCTTGTTTGGAAGCTGTTGGGCTCTGTTGTATCTAAGATGTCTCTCTCATAGTTGTGGGGTTTGGTAGTGTCACCTTGGAAGCCTTGGCCCTTCCTTGAGTGGGCTCCCAGCCACCAGACGACTAGCCTAGGTTGGTGCTTATTATACTTTCAAGCTTCTGAGTGTATCCTGAAGGAATGCTCCATGCCCATGCTCTTGTGTGTGTGTGTGTGAGTGGATGTGCATACATGTATGCGTGTGTACACACACACATGTGTGGGTATACCTGTGAAAACAATAGGATAACCTTGTCCTACCTCAGACACCTTCCAGTGTGTTTTTAAGATGGAGTCTCTTTTTATACTCTAAGTGGGCCAGACTGGCTAGCTAGTGCTCTCTAGGGATCTATCTGATGCTGCCTTCCTAGCGTTGGGGTTATAATAGCACGTCACCATGCCTAACATTTTTTTTATGTGGGTTTTGGCATCAAAATCAGGTCTTCACAATATTTTATCAACTGAGCCATCCCCTCCCCAACACAACCTTTTCAAAGCCCCTGTCCATGGCATGTCTGTTGACATCTTACTGACAAGGCTCATAGTCAGTATGAGGGGTAGAACCACAAAAGCATGGTTAAAAAAGAATTATTTAGACATTGCTAACAGTCTTTCTTTTTTGCAGGTGGCCCCAAGTATGATCTAAGTCATTCCTTCAATTGCATTCCTCTCTTAAAGTAAGGACTTTATCTCTTCGTATACATAGACAGGGACCCCAGGATTCAGGGAAGGTAAATGAGATGTGTTCACACAGTTGAGACTGACTGTGGGAAAATTGCATGAAGATAAATTTAAAGAGCAAGGAAGATGTAACAGGAGAGAGGCCAAGCCCAGCTCTGCTGAAACAAAGGGCCAGACTGGTAGGTTTTGAAGAGAGGAACATGTGAGTTCCCCCTTGTTCACTAATTGCCCTTTGCAAAGGAAAAGTAGATGTTCTTCTAGTGTAAAGACAGCAGAGAATTTTGAAGGTTGAGTCAAGGCACTCTTAGTTAGGCTCCTACCTGCCCATGGAGTCATCACCCCTCCCCTCTCAGCTAGCATCATGCTATATAGCCTCCTGAGTGTTGAGTGCTAGGAATAGAAGCACGAGACACGGCAGCCTGGCTCTCCCATGTTCTCTCCCTCCCTCCCCACTTCTCTTTCTCCAAAGTTTCCTTCATCCTAGGCTGTCTTTAAACTCACTCCCTTACTCCCCGTCTGAGAATGATCTCATTGTAATCCACCAGCCTGCACTTCTCTAGTATTGCACAGGTTTGCACCACCCTCTGGATTCGTGCATTGAGGGATTTTTGCCTGAGGTCAGATGCAGGATTTCCCACATGCTAAGTAAGCACTCTCCCAGCTGAGCTGCATGGTGTTACACTTTACCCATATCCTCCCCAGTTCCCAGAGAAAGACATTTCTCCAGCTATCTGTTCATTGGGGTTCTCTAAAGGAACAGGACAGATAGAATGAAAAAATTCTCTATATTTGTATCTATATACATACATGCAGACATACATACATACACATATATATCATGTATGGGGGGAGCTTATTAGTCAGACAGTGGCTGTTACTCAATAGAAAGGCCAAGATCTTGTGGTTGTCTAGTCTATGAGATCATATGTCTAAGGTGATCTTCAGTCTACGTTGGGATCCCTACGAAGTGGATTCTAATACCAGTGAAGGAGTGCCTCAGTGACAGAAAAAACAAACTCACAAACTGACCAGCTTGAGTGAGGGCAAGCAGGCAAAAAGCAAAGCTTCCTTCTTCCGGGTTGTTTTAGGTGGCCTGTCATCAGAACATAAGGACCAGGTTTAGGGTGGGTTTTGCCACTTCAAATGATTGACTAGAGAAACAGTGCACAGGCATTGAGCTGCTTGGGTTTTAATCGATTCCAGATGTGGTCAAATTGGTATCCAACATTAGCCATAACAAGCTGTAATACCAGTAGGAGCCCAGGCTATTGTCATACATTTTAAATGGCAGAGAAAACATTTGCATTTGTTGGTTTTGTAAACTAAAGTTTTCTGAAAAAAAAAAAAAAATGGAGAGCAAAGCAGCCAGAAAGAAGTTTCTACGAAGGTTCAGTGTGTTGAGTGGATCAACGAGGCCATCTTAGTCAGAACAGCGATTAGAATCCAGACTTACTTGATGTCAACACCAATGTACACTTCCTCTATGAGCCAACACCAGGGCACAGTTCCTCTGTGATTTCTAGTGGCTTCCTACAAATCTGGCTGCTTTTGGGAGAGACAAAGCAGTAGCTTCTAAGAAGTCGCTCTTATACGAATAACTGTGTATTTAACATGTCCACGGGTCCTATAAACTGCAGGTGCGGCATACAGTAAAAACAGATCTTAAAATACGCCGTGCAGTTCTGAGTCTGCAATGTCAGAGCTGGGAGGGCCTAAGAGTCCAGGTTTGTCTTTTCCCTTGACTGAGCTAGTGAGAACTGAGGTCTGATCCAAGGTGAGAGACTGGGCTGGATCTGAGGCTGTACCCAGGACTCCTGACTCCTCTTTCCAGCGCAGCGCCCTACCTACCCCATTCTCCAAGGCTTCCAGGCAGTGGCTTCTCTTATTTTCCTTCCTTTCCCCATCTCTTCCTTTCTTTTTAAAGGCTCACTGGCAGCCACTGCTCTAAGGCAGAAAATGTATTCATTTAAATGACTTCGTTTGGAAATAGAAGCTTGAATAATGATGTTACCATTTATAATTGCTCTGATTAACCACACCACCGTTTTGCAGTTTAGAATAAAAAAAGCCTCATTTCCTTTGTGATGTGAATTTTAATTGCTTTCTCTCAGGAAGACCCCTCTAGGCAGAACTGTATGCTTCTCAGTTTCCAGAATATCAGAAAGAGCCCTCTGGCCAGACCTGTGTGCTCTTGGTTTCTCTGCTGAGGTTTGGGGGTGGACATGAGAAGCTGTTGGTGAAATACCTGGATGACTGGAGATTCCAGAAAAGATGCTACTGAGTTGTAGTATAGTCACTCACCTTTCAACTTAGATGTGAAACTTCCCTGGGGAAATCATAGCACCAGGGGGTTCCTCAAAGCCCAGACTAGAGACCTGGGATAAGGGGATTTGGGACTTTTCTAAGGGCATTTAAGTTTCCCTGTAGATGTCATTCTTAAGATTACAAACAGGCCAAGATCATCCATAATTCATCTGCCAGCGACCTGTCTGTGTCTTCTCATGTGGATTTCCTTTTTCTTTTCTTTTTAATCTTTAAGGCATTTCAGTTTTTGTTCGACATTTCACCCATACAAAGTCAGAATGCGCCCGATGCAGTGAGAAAGACAAGTTTAAGAAAATATAGGTGAATATTTATTTGATCTTGGGTGGAAGCAAGGGATTTCTGACTGTAAAAGCCAGGAAATAAGTTACAAGGTCATAGGGTGGTAGATTTAGTGACACAGGAGTCAGAAATATTTGTAAGTAAAAATGCAGTCACACAAAAGTTAAAAGGAGAACAACCCCAGGAAAATATTTGTAACCTAGAAGATTCACAATAGTCAACCATTTTTAATGGATAAAGAACAGTTATAAACAGCCAAAAGACCAGTATAGGAAAAAGCAGACACTTGTGTAAGAAGATTGCCAGTCAGTAAAAATTTGTGAATAAAAACCACTAACCCAGCTTTACAACTGAAATGTAAATTTAAGAAGAAAAACAAACAAAAAACAGCCTGGAGAGATGGCTAAGTCTATAAAGTGCCTGCTTTGCAAGCACAAAGACCTGAGTTCAGTCCCCAGAACCCAAGACCAAAACAGCTGATCATTGTAGCTAATGTTGGAAGCAGAGTGAGGCAGAACCCTGGGCACTCTGGCTAGTCAGTGTAGCCAAATGGGGGAGCTCCAGGCCAAGCCAATGAGATACCATGTCTAGAAAAATGATAGCACCCCAGGTTGTCTTCTGTGTTCCGTGTGCTTGTGCACCCACACATGTGTGTGAGCTAACATACACAGAGAAACACACAGAGACACACACACGGGATATCATTTTCTCTATTTACAGTGTTAACACCTTAAACAGTGATACGGTTGGGACTGGGGTGAGGTGATTGTCAGCGCGTGAGCTCCTGTGGTTCATCTGGAGTGCAGGTCCACAGTTCTTCCCTCTTAACCACAGGCCATACCCGAGGGATGTGTGACAAGGCTGTTTTGTGACTGTGGGTGTATCGCAGTGTGCGAGCATGCAGTCTGTATAGGTCAATGACTTCTGTGGGGCTTCTTGGCGCAGCCAGGAGAAATAATTAGGAGGACTGCTGTGAGTTGGCTGAGGGGGGGGGGTGTGTCCGGCTATTTCCTGAAGTGGAAGGAGTAGTCTCCAAAATAATGAGAAAAAGCATACTATTTAAGTCTGCATAGCCCACTGCTGGGTTTCTATTATCATCATCAATATTATGCATTGTGCGTAAGTAAGTGTGTATGCCCTGCTGTCATGTGATTGGCACCATAGTCTATGCCACCACCACACGCATGAGAATAACCCACTATGCTTCAGTTTAACAGGTGCCTCTGCTGCACCTGTGGGATCTTTTCAGTTGTTTTATAAGCATTTGGAACCCCCACCATGCAATATGTTTTTAACAGGAATGTCACATGACCATCTGGTTTTAGAAATTAAAATGTGTATATACACTGACCCATTAATTTCATCTCCAGAAGCTGCTTAATTTTAGAAAATAATTAATGATACTATAAAAAGTAATGTAAAATTGTTTTATGATATCACCTAGGATGGAAAAATAAGGAAAACAAATTAAAATATCTAGAAATAAAGAATGCTCAAAGTCCTTAAAGTAGTTTCATTTTATGGAATTGTCTGCAGATGTAAAAAGAAAGGATTGGGTCAAATAATACTGAATGTGACCTTTAAAAAAGTCACACTATGTTTAGCTGAAAAATTAACAGGCCTGGTGGTGCAGGCCTAGAAGGCCGCCATTTTGAGAAACGGCAAAGATGATCATGAGTTCAAGCCTTGCCTAGACAACTTAGGCTTGCCTCAGTTTATAAAAGTAAAAAGTGGATAAGAATGTAGCTCACTGATAAGGCACCTGCCTAGTATATGCATTTCCCTAGCTTCACTCTCATATAATGCACACACACATAAACACACACACACACATATAAACATACACACACACTTAGTGAACTATCCTTAGGATGTAATGTTCCTGTTTTTTTTTTTTTTTTTTTTAAGGGAAACATGCACATGTGTAAGTAAATAGAAGAAAACAAAGCTAAAATTTATGACTTCTCTATTCTCCTAGTGGTTAGATTATGGGTAGTTTCAGCTCTGAAGAAACTTGCAAAATCTTTTGTATATTTACTGTAGTAAATACTTTTAAGTCAGTGAGTCTAAAAAAAATGATAAAAATAAAACAAATGTGAATGAAAGGTGAAGAATTAAGTTTAGGCTAGATGTATTTGCATTTAAATAATTGGAGCTTGCATACACTAGCTCACTGCCCTTGTTGACACTTTTGAATCTATTTTTGAAGTGCTTGTAAGTGCAGGTTCTTGCAAGATGGTTCTGAAGGTGAACTCAGAGCACAAGAAAAGTGTGGAACTGAAAAGACTAGGTAAATATTAGAGGAGCCCTCCGTTCCCTCCTAGTCTTGTGTGGAATGGTGAATTTAGATTCGTTGTTCTGAACTGGTCTTCGAAGTTTCTTCTGCAATTTTGTCTTTGTTCTGATACTCATTCTACATAACCACTGCCTTTTATTGGACTCCCGCCACAATGAAGGCTAACAGGCTGGCTGCCAAGGCTAACTCAGTTACTATGATAAACATTTTTTTGAATGGGTGTATTTACAGTACAGCACATATAACCTGCCCGAAAGCTGGGTAGAGATAGTGCCCTTCTGTCCCTTCGTTCTTACTGTTTTGACAGAGTTTTCTAAAATTTCTTAAGACTCCCAGAGGTGGTAAAGTTATGCATACCATGTATGTTAGTGGACATACAAATTCACTTGTCTTTTGTTAGGAAAGTTTGGACGGATGGACTGGCAAGACGGGTCAGTGTGCAAATACACTTGGTGCCAAGCCTGACAGCCTGAGTTCAGTCCCTGAGCCTACATGGTGGAACGACAGAACAGGTTCCACACACCTATCCTTTAACTACCACAGGAGTAGGCGCGTGTGTGTGTTCATATGCGTAAGTCCATACATACCTGACACATAATACACACAATAAATCTATTGCATTTTCAACAAAGTTTGGGAGGCAATATCAAGTCTTTCTGCATCTTCATGCCTTTTCACTTACTAATGTCACTGAGAAAATAATATCTAGGAGACAAAGCAGATGCATGAGCTTCAACTCTGTCCTTTCCAAGGTTTGAGGGAATAATACAGAAACTTAGCTGCTTGCGTTCATGAAACCCTTGGACTTAGAACCTCTTTGGTCTGTCCAAAGGATGGGGGTGTTCTGGGTTCCATGTCCCTGATACAGTTCTCTGTCTTCATTGGCTAGATGAAAAAGTCCACAAAACGTCATTCATATCCATAAACTTGGATTTGCATCTCAATATTGACAGAGAACTGACATATGAACTTGACTAATATGCCTTCCTTCTCTGCGCATTCACTTTCTCATCTGTAAAACGGGCCTGCTAACACTTCCCTTACAAGGGTTTGCATGTGAGGAGACAAGAGTACTTGATCAGACCAAATGCCCAGGTCTCTTCTTACACCCTTCCTCTTTTTTTTTTTTCAGTGATTTGGAATGATAGCTTTAGATGCGTTAGCCTTACGTCCTGGATTCTTCTGGGATCTCTAGGAAACAGCCAGGCTGTCAGACTCCTCATTCAACTGTAACCTCCAGAAACCATGCTGCCTGAAACCTTTATTAGTCTTCCTTGGAACCAGGGATGCATACAGGGTTGATGGCAGCTCTCCATCATTTCTTCAAGGGTCATAATGCCAAGAGGGTAGCTTAAGATAGGCCCTTTATTATTATTTTATGTTTTGTGTTTATATATGTTCACGTATGTATAAGTGCATGTGGCCTGTTTGAATGGTATATGTGCATATGTGTATGTTTAGGTACGTGAGCAGATGCCAAAGGAGGATGCTGGATGTCTTGCTTGTCACTCTTTTCCTGACTGCCTTGAGATGGGGTCCCCCAGGGATAGTGGAGTTTGAGACAGAGTCTTCCACTGATCATTTTGTTTATGATAGGGTCATCCACTGATTGTTGAGTTTGAGACAGGGTCTCCTACTGATCATGAAGCCGTGCTGGCATCCACCTAACCCTAGCAATCCTTCTCCCTTCGTATCTCACAGCACTGGATCATCGGGGGTTTTCATTGCAACCATGCCCAGCATTTTTTGTGGATGCTGGGATCTGAACCCCAGTCTTCATGCTAGTACAGCAAGTATGCTTATCCACGGAATCATATCCCCAGTCTCCAAGATAGAATCTTTTATGGAAAATGTTTTCACAAATCAAATTTACAAGTTTTAGATATTACATGAAAGTTTTCGGATTAGGAGAGTAGAAAGACTAGGGGAAAAAAGTAACATATTTTATGATTATCTAAGCATACCCATCGGGTCTATTTTCATGGGCTTTTTAAGGCTGTTTGCTTTAACGTGATTGTTATCATACTGTATGAATGGCTACGCATTTTTATTTTTTCATTAACCATATAGTATAATAGTCACTTTTTCATGTTTTTAAAACTATTTGTAAAAATACCTTTATCTGTATGCATCATATTCCATTTAGTAGATAGCAAACTCACAATTATTCATTTTGATTATTTTCAAATAAAAAAACAATGCTGTTTTCATATCTAATAGTTTTATTTCTTATTCTTGCTGTCAAGAATAAGTTAAGTTATTTCACAAATTATTTTCTTGTTCAGGTTGTCAAAATATCAAGTTAAAGGCTGCAGAATTATACCTTGGTTCAATGTCAGTAATGGCACATGGTTAAATCTTTAATAAGTGTAGTTATTTTTAAAGTGTTCTGTTGTCCATAATTTAATAGAGAATCAAGGTGGCACGGTTGCCCTGATGAGAAATCATGGTGCAAAAGAAAGCAACCTGTGCCTCCTTGAATTAGAGTGAATGCTGATGACGAATTGGAAATGACCTTTGCAAATGACATGTGAAATATGTCTTTAGTGTGGTATGTATATGTGTATGTGTGTGTGGTGTATGTGTATGTGCGTGAGCAGGGCCCAAAGGAGGATCCTGAGTATCTTGCTATATATATAATAGCTTCTGTTTCAATTTTTGTTAAGATTTGGAATCAGTTGGGGGAGGTTTAAGAAGACATGTTCCTTTTAGGGGATAAAGAGAGGGATTTTTCTCTTTCCTGCCTCTAGTCTTAGTGGAACTTGTACCAATTTTCCAGAGTCGGTCACCCAGCACTTACAATTGCTTTTAGCACGAAGGATCTTATTTCAGGAGCCTGTGAAGAGGAAAAGGAAGTGTGTTCTCAGGACTGAGAGAGAATCAGTGTGGAGTGACAGAGGCTAGCGGGAGTTCTGCTGGCATCTATGGTGTGGAAAGCTTCAAGGAGAGCAGTGTGTATGTTGGAGGGCAACGCATTGTCAGAGAGAATCTGGTCTAGAAGAAGAGGAGAGTGGGGAGTGCGTGACAAACTTGCCCAAACTTCTCACTTGCTGGAATGAACCAATGTAAAGATCTCTTCTGAGCCCCTAGATTTGGGTGTCATACGACTTAGCTGGAGCTGCTGAGATGGAATCTATGGTTTTTGTTGAAAATACTACCAGGAGAGGCAGTCTGGCTTTGTTTAAATCCTTCTGCTGACTTCATTGTATGTGGGTCTGTTGCTGAGCGCTTCCTCCACCATCTTAGAATGGTTTCCTGTTGCTGTGGTGAAATACACTGTAAAGGAGAAAAGGCTTATTTGGCTCCCAGTTTCAGGTTACAGTCTGTCACTTGTGGGGTAGTCAAGGCAGCCAGAACTTGAAGCAGCTAGCCACAGTACAACCATAGCCAAGAGCACAGAGCAAGGAATCAATGCTAGTGCCCAGCGCAGTCGCTCCTTTGCATTCAGTCTGGGGCCCAGCCCATGAAATAGTGATGTCTATATTCAGGGTGCATTTTCCTGCCTCAGTTAATCTAATTTAAGCAGATTCCTCCCAGGCAGATCCGTAGATCAACCTAAACTAGACAGTTTACCCGTGAGGCTCCTATCCCAGACGATTTCTACATTGTCCAAGTCAGCACAGTGAACCATCAGGTCACGTGTAGAGCACCTGTCCATCTGGGCTCAGAGCAGATCACACTCAGAGACACACTGAGCACCCTCGCTCAGCAGCTTAGGGTTCTCCACCCCTCGGCTCTCTCTCCAAATGCCTTAGAGAGAAGCAGGCCCCGGTGCTGGTGCTGAAGTCACCATGCCAATTAGCACTTGCTTTTACAGATGTCAGAGGATGCCGCTCATTACCTGGAAATTACACACTGTTTTTTTTTCTTTTTTTTTAAGAATAAACAGAATCCTAGTAGATCATTCCAAAGAGAATGTATTCATTTCTACTTGAGGCGGGTGTGGGAGCATGTGTGGCTTTTTCCCTTTTCATGTTGTATGGAATTCCAAGCAGGTATCAGTTCTTGGAGCTTTCAGTCACATTTTGTTTGGCAAGGTAAAGACGCTTATCCACTTTTAATTAGTTTGAAACATATATGAAGAGTAGCTGCAACCTAAGAGAAGTTAGAAACGGAGACTAATCTTGTTTCATAAAGAAACATATAAACCAAGTGGAAGTGACTCCATAATGCCATTTCTCTTTGTGAGAAAGGGTCTTCCAGAATCCACACCAGGCTAGGGAATACACTTGACCAAGATGGCTTCCCTGAAGTACACAGTGACTCTGTCTCATCCTATTGGTGGGAACTCAACTTCATAGGGTGATGTGATTGGCTAATTGGTGCAAAGGGGAAGATTCAGTAAATATGAGCTCTTGCCAGGCTATCTGCCTTTGTTAGAAACAAAACAAAACAAAACCCAGCAGCTTTCTTACAATGGGCTGCACTGACGGAGGTTGAGCTCGCTGTGTGAACAGGGTCTACTGTCTGGGGAAGAGGGTCGTAATACACCAGAGGTCAAGTGCAGACAAGGCTGGGTAGACAATGAATGGAAATATTGAGAGAGAATGAAGAGCGGGACGAAGACAGTGAGTGATACAAAGTCTGTGATAGTTCCTCTGAGGAGGTGACATTTGAGCTGACATTTGAGCCCCAAATGTCAAGAGTGAAGCTGCCTTGTGAAGACTTGGGCAGAATCTCAGGTTCTTGTTCTTGCCTTTCTGTCTCCTTCTCGGGACTCACATCCACTTCAGCCATCCCTACATCAAATGGTGGCACACCTTCCAGTTGCTGAATCAGACACCTTGGTTTTAGGCCTGTTCTATCTCTCCCCTTGCACCATATTTCCAGCCAGAAGGCCAGAAGGCATTTTTTTCTTCCATTTCTGCTTCCACTTCTGGCTAGCCTCCGCACGGCTGCACAGCCTCCTGATTAATCTTCCTGTCTCCACTCTCATCTTTCTTCTCACATATCCCATAATTAGTCTTCCTCTAGCAGTTGAGTTGTGCTGATCAATACGGTAACTGCCAGCCACATGTGAGGTTTAAGAGGGAATTAATTAGGGAATCCAATTAAGCATTCTGTTTCTCAGCCACAATTGCCATGTTTCCAGTGGTCGACAGCCATGTGTCCAGTGACTACTATTCTTGACAGTATATCCATAGGATATGTCATCAATGTAGGAAACTCATTTGGAAATCCAGAGGTAGAGTGATGAAATACCAGGTCATACCTCTCTCCTCTCTCTCCTCAAGAGCTCAGACATTTTCACAGCTCCCTTGGACTAAATTCCAAACTCTCACTCCTCCAGAGTCCTACTGACTGCTTCCTAACACTTCAAACTATACCATCCTCTTCTTTTCCTTGACCATGACTTCATAGTCAGACCCCATGTTCTATTTCCAGAATACAAGGAGAGTGTGTTCTCCTTGGGGGCTTTTTACAAGAATTTACACCTTGGGTTCCCTTTCTATAGAATGCCCATCTTCCTCTTTCTAGCACATTGCAAATCTTTGTGTTGGGTATTCGTCAATAACAGTTGTTATTTCAATCTCAAAATACACATTGCAGCAATCTGGTTTATGAGAAAAGTAAATGCTTTGCCTGTCATTTAAGGCTGTGATCTCGGTGCCTGTCATGCAGGAGGTGCTCAGTTAATATTTATTTTAAGAATAATCTGATCAACATAAGAAAGCAGGACTGGGGAGACTGCTTTGCCTGAATTTGAAAAAATAAATAAATAAAAAGTCTTCTTTTTCCTGGCTGATCTGTGCCATGAGTATCCTTCATAACTGAGTCCAACAGCCTTGGTGGATTGATCAATCCAGGCAGGAGGAATAGCAAGTATAAAGACTGGAATATGTTTGATGTGTCTGTGGAAAAACAAAGAAACAAACAACAAAGGCCAGACTGGAGTATTTAAAGCACACCTTATGAAGAAGACCTTGTTAAATAAAAATAGTATATTAAAAGAGGTGGGCAGGGCGCATATCTCATGAGCCCAAAAAAAGCCACAAAAAGGGAAATTGTATTTTATTCCAAGTTCAGCAGGGAGTCATGAGAGGTTTTTTAAAAAGGGGTGGGGGATATCAGATTTGTGATTTATTCACTCATAGTTTTATATCTTCGCCTTTATGGGTAAGTCTGTTTTAAATTTTTTTACCTCAGGTGGAGGATGCGTAGTTTGGGCTTTGAGACTCTCTCAAGGGATGGAACTTGCTTTCTTGGATGATGCTCTCAGAGCGAGCAATTAGGCTCCAAGCACTCTTTGACTCTTTGAAAGACCTTCTGACATGCACTGTTGCTAAGTTTGAAGGTTAAAATCCTTGGCTTTCTCTAGAAGGTGACAGAGGCACATACTAAAACTAATTAGCAAAAATTCAAAGTGGTGGATTGCAGCCATTTGTTGGGGTTTTGAAATACAAATACAAGTCCTGCCCAGCTTTTCCCTGGGAAAGGGGGCACCTCTGGGACTCCTGCTTGGTGTCAGAGTTTCTTTGTCTAGGATCACATGGCCTCCACGTCGAGATACATACTACACCGCAGCTCAGATCTGTGGCTTTTTCTTCTCTCATTGTCTTAAGACCAAATTGGGAGAAATGTGCCCAATTTTTCCAACATGTTCCCTCAGCTCTAAGTTGCTGCTCAGGAAACAGAGGTATCTTTGAATAAGCCGTTGCTTTCTGGAAACAGCTACAGCATAAACAATATATTGAAAGTACAGATCTATGGCAGGAAGAGTTCGCATTTTGGAGATATTAAAACACGAAGCAAAGCCCATTCTCCGTTATCTATCTATGTATCTATCTTTATCTGTGTATCTGTCCTCTATTGTGGTCTGAATGACAATGGCCTCCATAGGCTCATGTGTTTGAATACTTGGTTCTTAGTTGGTGGAACTGGTAGGAAGGTAGGAGCTGTGGCCTTGTTGAAGAAGGTGTGTTACTGCAGCCAGGCTTTGAGGTTTCAAAGAATTTGCACCATTCCCAGTGTAGTTGCTGACCAAAATGTGTGCTCTCAGCTGTTCCTGACATCATCAAAGACTCTGTAATACCCTGAAACTTGTAAGCTCAGTTATATGCTTTCTTTTTTTAGTTGCCTTGGTCACAGTGCTTTGTCACAGCAATAGAAAAGACACTATTTATCATCTATTTAAATGTGTGTGTGTGTGTGCCTGTGTGTGTAGTGTCCTGTTATCTATCTATCTATCTATCTATCTATCTATCTATCTATCTATCTAT
>NW_026586589.1:1752877-1824846 GCF_907164565.1 Psammomys obesus
TATCTATCTATCTATCTATCTATCTATCTATCTATCTATCTATCTATCTATCATCTATTCATCCATCCTCTGTCTCCTATCTATCATCCACTTGTATCATATTTTTTATCACGTAGCTGTTGGTGAAATATCATGGTTTGAATAAATGTGCCTAAAGGGCCATCTGACGAAGACTTGCTTACACACCAATGCTCTGTGGGTGGTGGTAGGACCTCTACGACATGGGGCTCTAGTCCAAGGCTGGATCCTGGTCATTCATGGGAGGCGAGTCCTTGACTATGACTGATGCTGCTGATACATTCCAAATGCAGGCTTTTACCACATGATTTCGTTTACTAAAGCATTTTAATTTTTGTCCTGTAAGCTGAGGACTGTCTTGCCTCTCAGCTGTCTAAGTTGACATATGTGTAATTACTGCTCAAAAATCAACAGAATCTACTTGCTGGACTTGAAGGATGAGGTAGAGATGCGCTAGAAGGGACACATGGAAGAAAAGTTAGTGGGTAACCGTACCACCTCTGCGGCAAATTCTTGTCTGCCACTTTGGAGCTGTGCAGCCCCAGGCATGTTCCTTAGCCTCTCTGAGTCTGCTTCCTTATCCATAAAACGGACTGAACAAGGTCCCAACCTCTTAGCCATAGTCCTTATGGCCAAATACATTTCTGATTTCAGATTTACTGAATTCTTTAAGGACCGCAATGTTCATATCACATAGAGTAAATAATATCCCAGCAGAGGCTGGGTAACACTCTCAAATCAAGTACACTGGTATTTTGAAGCAAAAAGCAGGAATGTGCTGTGTATTTTGGTACATGCTTGTGATTCCTACGCTTAGGAGGCATTCGGGGGGATGGTGAAGTTGTGATCAGCCTGCATGATGAGACCCTGTATCAGAAAAAAAAGTGCTTAAATATCTATATATATTTATTATTATATATATGTTTAATATATATATATATAATTGATCCTAGGTATAAGTAAAGTCTTTGTAGCAAATATGTTTTCATGAAATTTTTGAAAGAAATCTTTGTTATCTATGCCTTTGGGGTTTAGAATTCTTAGCATGGGACTAGACATCTGCACCTGACTCCCGGGATGGCTTCCTGGCGTCTGTGAAGGTAAAATGGTCACTGACCACATTGTACAGCTCATGGTGGAGTGCTCAGGGCAATCCTGGTACAATTTATAATTGTGTTTTCCAATTATCCCAGCTGGGCAAAGCTGAGCATAGCTCTTCCGGAGCCTGGTGGTCCTGGCTGGACTCTTGTGTTTACAGCCAGGACTCCTGGATTCCAAAGTTCTCATCCACAGCCCTGTGACCCTGGCTTCCCTCAGCACCCACCTCTCACCTCAGCCATGAACTGTGTTTTAACTGGCTTTTAGTTGTTCCAGTAGACAAGGAAGGAACTAAATCAGAAGGCTGCCTTCCCATTCCACCCCTAGGTGGAATCATCCTTTCCGCTGATCTTTTTTTTTTTGTTGTTGTTATGGCTGTAAAATAAGGAGAAAATTGAGAACAATAGCAACAAGCAGAAGAGCGTTTTCCTTTAGGCATATGTGTGACACTCCATTAACGATAAGTGACATCCTCTTCCATCTCGCAGGGATCAACACAATATTCATGCTAACCAGTCATCGACAGCGCCACGGCGGATGATGTCTTGTCACTTCCCATCCTATCAGTCATTTTTGGGCAAGTGATGTGTGTCTGTGAGTTCCACTTGGACACAATCAGATGTTTTTACTACCTTGGTCATTCCCCACGTGCTCAATGGGTCTTCTGTAGCTCAGAGCAGAGGCCGGGCAGGTCCCATGAGAGCAGACCCTGAGAGCCAGGCTCACGGACTTTCAGTGGACACAGAGGCATTGGGAAGGCCCTATCTTGGGACTGGCCTCTACGTCCCTGGCTGGGAGATCTCAGTAGTGGTCCTATGCTTTCCGAGCCTTGGCTTCCTTTCTTGTACATAGAGCTGACAGTGACTCATATGTTACTAGGATGCCCAGGAGACAAAGGACTGGTACAAGCAGTGATGACACAAGTGATGTGTCAGCTAGGGAGTCCCAGGAAATGCAGGTTTGTCTTGGTTCCTCTCCCTTCTGTCAGCTTTTGAGTCACCACATTGGGGTTCGTTTGTGTAACTTGCAGTTGCGTCCTGGTAGCTTCTCCATTGTTCTGACCCTCCCAAGGACCCGTCCATGTGTGAGTTCATTGGAATTTTGCTTGTGTTCTCTCCCACATTGACAGCTCCCTCTATCCATCCTTCCATCAGTCAGTCTGTCTCTCCTTTGGTTCCCTGTGTGATAGCTTTGAGGTCAGACTTGGGGGCACAGAGGCAAAGCCTTTGCCCAAAAGGAGCTGCTGGAGAAAGGGACGAGAACACAGGTAGGACTCATCAGCTGTGCTGGGGGGTGGGCTGCAGACAGTGGGGACCTGAGAAGAAAAAGCACAGTTCTTTTTGAGTTGGCAATAGCAGCAGGTGGAAGAGCTATGGGAGTTCCTCAGGAATGCCACAGCACTGGAATAGCAAGCTGAAAGCAGAGAGGGCACAGCTAGCAGAAGGAACATCATGTGGCCTCCTGGATATTCAATACGTGGTTTTTCCTCACTAGAGCAGAGGTCTTGAAGGGTCATTTGTCTTAGCAGATAAGACACAAGGACCAGCACAAGGACCGGGTCCAGCCCAGGTGTTCAGCGTCTATAAACACAGACTGAGAATTGGGTTCTGTCTTGATGCCTGTGATTGGCTTGTCATCTATCTGAGGGAAGGGTTCAGACAAAAGATCGCCAGTCCTGGTTTGAGATTTTAAAGTTTTCCTTGACATCTGGCAAGGTCTGGGCTTAGACGTTTGTTAGACTGGTGGCAGGAAGGTCCATAAGGGATTTAAATGACAACCTGGGATGGAAGCTCCACCGGAAACAGGAAATACAAATGCTATAAAGCTATTTAGGGGCCTGGGGCTCAGATCCCCAGGTTGGCCTTCACAAATCACTACAAGATTTAGTGGCTTAAAACATTGTGAACTGTTCTCTCACAGCTCCAGAGGTCAAAGTCTGAAATCAAGGTGTCAGCATGTCCCTTGAAGACTCTAGGGGACATCTGTTCCTTGTCCTCCCAGGTTCTGATGACTGTCAGCTTACTTTGGATGCTATGTCACTGCCTTGTGGGCCTTGAACTTCAAGTGGCCTTTTTGTGTTCATTGCACCCACCCCATCTCCACCCAGGGTCATAAACCAAGACAAGCTAATCTCAAAATCTTTACGTTAGTTATATGTGTAAAACCCCATTTTTCAAATAGAGTTAGGTTGGCAGGTTCAAGAAACCAGGAGGAAGCATAACTTTAAGGGCCCATCCATGGAGCTTCAACAGGGATAGGCAGCTGCGGCCCTCGGTGTGCTTGTAAAGAGCTGTAGAGGAAAGGCCAGCCCTTGCACAGATGCCACTGCATACCCATGTGAACAATGCCTGCTGAAGTATGCTTTGACCTGCCACAAGTCCTTTCCACAGTTTCTTCAGTCAAGAAGACCAAACTAAACGTTTCTCTAGGAAGAGGGTGTTGCAAAGACATAAAATGGAAGTGAACGCAAGGGAAGTCTTTAAAAAGGTTCAAGAGATGGTTACTTGTGGAGAATCTAATTATCTCCGACAGCAACACAGGTACATGGTGACTGTCTCCTAAGAGAAATGTACTCTGTGAAGACATTTTTTTTTTTTTTTTTTGGTTTTACTGATTTGTCCCTGCTGGATGATCAAGTGGGATGCACTGCAGTCTGAAGTTCCTTTTGTCATTCTCTAGGTTTACGTGCAGTTACTCTTAATGATACTGACAGAGATCTGTATCACCAAAGAAGAGGCGCCATTTTTATATGTCTCCCGTTATTCTGGGTTGACGCTTCCCCAAACACTGTCTTGTACCGTTGGTTCAGGTAGCACCCAGTCAAAGTGGGTGGTGCTGTCTACAGCAGACACGGGTATAACAAAAGCAAAGCCTGTCCTTTTGGAAGAAGGGACCTATGCTCAGCCAGATGTTTGTGACTACATTAATGGTGCTGATAAGATAATTCAGGGGTCTGAGGGAGCAGATAAGACAAACATTCCCAGTAAAGTGCATGCAGAGAAAGCTGGGGAGCATGTGAAGTGTTAACTAGTTTCACTAGATGTGAAGCACACTCAGCGTGATCTGCCATTCTCATGCTAAACTAGACAAGATTTTTAAAAAGGTGCACTGTTGTCTCAATTTCTTTTCCTGTGCTGTGCTACTCTGACAAAATGCAACTTAAGGAAGAAAGGGTTTATTTTAGCTCACGGTTCAAAGTATAGTCCATTACGGAGGGAAAGCCATGGCAGTAGGAGCTTGAAGCTGGTCACATCACAACCACAATCAAGCAGGGAAGGATGAACAAAAAGCTAGTGCTCATCTTACTTTTCCATTTCATACAACCCAGTATCCCTGGCCAGGGGCTGGTTCCCCTCGAAGTAGGCACGTCTTTATACCCAATTAAGATATTCCTCCATAGGCATGCCTTAGATGCCTATCTCCCAGGTGGTTGTAGATCCTGTCAGGTTGGCAATTAATACTACCCAGTGTTGGCGGTGGGAAGGGGAATTGCGTATACTTCAGGAGTATAGTTTTCTATTAAAAAGCTTTAAAATGTTTCCTGAAGTAAATTTGTATATTCATAGGTTCCTTCCTTTTTTGTGGTCCTCTTAGACTTACACTTCTTCCTCATACTGTTGGATATTTCCATCATAAGGACCGACACATGGCATTAGAATGTTCATTGTTTGAAACAGTCTTACTATGTGGTCCTTGCTGGCCTAGAACTCGCTATGTAGAACAGGTTGGCCTTGAATTTGCAGTGAACCTCTTATCTCTGCCTTCAGAATTCTGAGATTGTAAGTAAGCACCAGTACTTTCATTTTAATTTTTTTTATTGGTTGATTGTAGGGTGCTGGATCCTACTATACTGAGTATTTAAGTTTTAGAATACCTACAGTTCTTGGAGAGAGATTGTAAGAGCTGGAGGCTGCAGACTATAGCTATAAAGCAGTGTTTCCTAGACACGTTGCATACATAAGCTCACAGCAGCTCTGTCTGTGCAGACACGACCTGCTCAGGGCCAAACTAGCCAAGATCCTAGAATAGATTGTGACTGTTTGGGGTGGGATGTGGGAGAGTCTCCCCCTCCCCCGGGGTTGCAGACCCTGTTTGGCTTATCCACATTCCAGAAGATATCTCTACACTCATGCGCATACAGGCAGTACTAACTGGACTGAGTGTGTTTGTAAAAAGAGCACACAAAGTCGGGAGCGAAGGGTGGTGAGGGGAATAGTGGGGGATTTGGAGGGGAGGGAATGCAGTGAAATTGTTCAAACTGCATTATAGACATGTATGAAATTCTCAAACAAGAAAAAAAGAACACACCATATGAGAACCATTATGTTTATGTAAAACTATAGTTTCATTTATATTTTATTTCATCTTTTATTGTATTTTTTTTGCTCATTTGATTTGTGGAACAGGCAGTTGAATCCAGGGTCACATATGCGAGGCAATGCCACTGAGCTGTATCTCAGGTTTGTTTTGAGACAGGATCTTCATAGCTAGCCTAGGTTGGCCTTGAACTCACTATTCTGTCTCTATCTCTTGCTGTTGAGATTACAGGATTATATCCCAGTACATCCTGCTTCAATTTTTGTCTAATTTTTGTCTTTCTAACTTTTGAATGACATTTTATTATTTAGTTTGCTCTTGAAGTTGTTTTTGTCCGTAACAGTGGTTCTCAGGCTGTTGGTCACGACCGCTTTGTGGGTAGAAATAACTTTTCACAGGGGTCACATATCAGTTATCCTGCAGATCATATTTGCATTATGAACATTACAGTTCATTAAAGTAGCAAAATTATAGTTATGAAGCAGCAATGAAAATAATTGTATGGCTGACCGTCACCGCAACAGGAGGAACTGCATTCAAGCAACTTCAACCATTAAAGGGTTGCAGCATTGGGAAGGCCGAGAACCACTGATCGGTAGCAGAGCCGTGTTGTAGAAACATGAGAGATAGATGATAGATAGAGGTCCTTGATTTTTGATGGCTTGACTATCTATGCTTTTTCTACTTAAGGGAGGTTGAAAGTGATACGCAACCTGTAAAGGCTGCACTTCTGGTTTAAAATTTTGAGGATTTTCTGGACTATCAACTCACAACCGTGAGATGCTCTGAGGATGATGAGTACCTGTGGTGAGCAAGGGTCCTAGTTAGCTATGCTGTCATGAGAATAAGCATGGGCTGCAGCTGAGTGAGGAGCCTCTGTAGATCAGATGTGTTCAATGGATTTCTGACGTGCTCTTACACGTGTGCATTAGAGACCAGAGGGCACCTGCAGGGACTTCTGTGTTCTTTCACTTTGAAACAAAGAATTGGACCAGGGAAAGTGGTTGAAATAGAGACAGTATATTAAGAGAATGCTTCCAAAGGTGGATTCTGGCCAGAGAGCTGGGGAAGGTCAGAAGTCTTGGGCTACCAGAGTCCTGACCCTCAGTGAGTTGTTTACATAACACTTATCTGTCTGTCTGTCTGTCTATCTATCTATCTATCTATCTATCTATCTATCTATCTATCTATCTATCTATCTATCTGAAGATACAGGTCTTTTTTTCCAGAACACGCTCCCCTTACGTGTAGTCCTGGTAGGGAAGGTTGTCCAGTCTTTCTGCCAACTGGGCGTCTTTTGTATACTAATCTTGAGGCGCTCTCCACCCTGCTTGCTGCACAACAAGAGCAATAAGGACACCTTAAGAACAATAGCCCTGCTATAAGTAGAAGACCCTCTGGTTTTCGGAATCGCGTCTCACACCTCTTCTCCGTTCTCCTTCAGAAGTGCAGTGCTGGCCATTTGAACCAGGTCATCGTGGGCTACTTAAGCTACCCACTGCATCAACTCCTGTTCCCTGGAGGGGCTCCTCTGTCAGTAACGGGTGTCCACGTGTATTCTTGGTGTGCGTACATGTGGGCTGTGAATCTGTGTGTACAGTTGGAATTTCAGGCCTGTACTTTCCACGCTTGCGGATTCAGCTAACTGCAGATGGAAGATATCTTCAACAAACAGCACAGCGGAACAAGTTCAGACTCCGTTTTCTTACCCCATCTTCTAAACAATACAGTCTGACAGTGGTTTGCATATCATTTGCATTGTGTGAGACTTCTTTTTAGAGTTGATTTAAAGCAGGAGGATGTATGAATTAATTAATTCCTTATATTTCTGAAGTAAAATGTACTTGGTCATGTCCTACTTTTTTTGATGTGGTAGGACTTAGTTCTTAGCCTTTAAAATGTTTGCATTTATGCACATAATATTGGTTAATGGTTATTTTAATTTTTACATGTTGACTTTTGGTAAAATGATTATGATAGAAATCTAGTCTTTAAGATTTATTTTTACTTGCATTCATGTCTATGTGTATGGGTGGAAATGTCCATGGAGGCCAAAAGAGGACATTGAATCCCCTGGAGCTAGAGGCAGTTGTGAGTCACTGGATGTGGGTGCTAGGAATGGTCCCAGGTCCTCTTTACCCCTGAGCCATCTTTCTAGCACAATACGAATCTTTGTAAATAAATAATATTGGAGTTGCATTTTCCCCTCATAATGGATGTTTACCATTTGTCCTTGTGATTAGACAACACAGCTTATATGCTGTTTACATTTTTCTGTTAAGTTTTGTGTTGTGCATGTGGCCTTCTTATTGTCATTTAAATAAGTGCCCAAGAACTGAGTGTGTTCACACTGGGGGAAGATACCAAGTTTAAAGCCAGCCTGGCTTATAGCATAAGAACTTTGTCTCAAAAGTAAAGCAAAAAGTAAAATAAATTAAAATCCTCAAAGCACAGAAAAAGAAATTCTCCACAAGGAAGAGAGATTGACATGAATCAGTTATTAATTACATTGGGCAGGGCTTTTCTTATTTGTGTTTTCCCTTCATCTGTCATAAAGTAGGGAGGCGGAGTTAATCCTAGCACTGTGCATGTGTGTTGTAGATTTAGGCTCTAACCGTTCGCTTTGCATACCTCCCAGCAGCACTGTTTGCTGCAGGAAAGATCCTGATAGTTAAGTTTTCTTTGTGAATTATACCTTTTATCAATATGAAATGGCTTTTTCTACACTGCTTAATACCCTGTCTTTGTATTTCACTTTGATATTGGATACTGGCAGACCTGCCTTTTTTTTTCTATTGACATTTTAAACCAGCCCGTTCTTTCAAATATAACCCATTTGTAACCTAATTACAAAAGATTGAGTCTTATGGAAAATATTTGAATATACCTGAATCTTGATTCAATTTCTGTGTCTGTGTCTGTCACTAGGGAAGTAAGTTGAGAGAATTATATGGAACAGTGAAACTGTTCTGTTTTGACTGATGCCACCATCTTTACTTACCCCTTTCTGTTTTGTGCTTTTTCTGTGTTTTGAATTTGTCTTCATAATCACTTTCCTTCAGGTACAAGTTGGCTACTGAGAGCCTTTTAGTGGGCAACATCCAGGCTGAGGATGGCTGTCACCTTCTTAATGTCACCTACTAATGAAAAGAAGAATTCCTAGCAGTAACTGTTTGCAGCCCAAAGCTGAAAAGATTTACCATCTGGGCTTTGTAGAAACTCTTCCTAACCGGATGTAGTGTTGCACTCATAACCTTAGTACCCAGGAGGTGGAGATAGGATTGATTGTGAGTTCAAGGGCAGCCTGGGCTTGCTTGCGAAAACCCAAACAGAAAAGAATCAAACAATAAAATAAAACAAAACCTCCAAACTAAATGCTCTGCCCATTTCTTGTTTTTTTTTTTTTTGTTTTTGTTTTTTGATTCATATTGGAAAACTGCTTTTTTATTTTGCTCTTGGGTGCATTTAGTGGCCTTGACACATTTATATTTAAGCATTTCCTAAAACTTATTTCTAATTGTTATCTAAATTCCAAGCATATTATTTGTGGCATGGTAAGGTAATCTTTCTTTCCTAGTTTTTGATGGTGTAGTTGGGGTTTTTATACACACTTCTTATTTAATCATTATTAATTAAAGTTATATGCCTAGATATCATTTTAAGAGAACCATTGGTTGCATTTATAGACTGTTTATAACCGTCTGTTAATCAGTTTTAAAGAAAATTCCACACTTAGCTTGTTTAGCTTCTGCCTGCCTTATTCCTGAAACCATAACTACACTTTATGTTTCAGAATTACTCCACTTGGTAAGGGCATTTCTTTCGGTGCTTGACAGAGGGAGAGATGCAGGGTTGCATTTGCATTTGTAAATATTTTTCAGCGTCTTCCAAACATGAACAAAAAATGCTTTAAACCTTGGAGATAATTAATCACTGACCCTTGCAGTCTGATAATGTCAAGAAGTCTGAGGCGAGTCATTTACCCAGATAAATATCTTGTTTTTCTCCTTTGAAGCTTAGAAGAAATGCTATTCATACTATTTAGGAAACTCTTGCAATTTATTTATTTATTATTTATTATTTATTTATTTATTTATTTATTTATTTATTTATTTATTTATTTATTTAGGATTTCTCATTATCTTTGTACCGACTCTTCTTATCCTCCTCATTTTTCAGTCTGGTCATTCTATTTTTCTGGGCTTTCTTTTTCACTACAGTAATATGGTTTACATAATCAGCCAAAGGCTCTGCATTTTCCTCTTGCATGTGTTCAGGTACACAATAATGGGCTTCATAAAGAAAAATGCATCATGTACTTTGACCGTTATCCATCCTTCTCTCTCTTTGTTCCCTCCTATTATTCCCATTCCTTCTTCTAGGTAGTCTTGCTTGCTTCTACTTTGTGTGTGTGTGTGTGTGTGTGTGTGTGTGTGTGTGTAGTTTCATGTATGTATAAAAAATCGAGGGCTTTAAAATGGAAGAAAATTTGGCATCTGTGTCTCTGAGTCTGGCTTATTTCACTTAGCACTATGATCTCCAGTTCTAGCCATGTTCCTGCTAAGGACATAATTTTGTCCTTCTTAAGGGCTGGACACAACTCCATTGTGGAGATTAACCACATTTTCTCTCCCCTTTCTTCTGTTCGTGGATGAAAGGCTGATTCTTTTGACTTGGCTATTGTGAGTAATGCGGCAATTTACATGGATGCACAGCATCCCTGTGGCATGTTGAGGTTGAGTCCTTCGGGTATACACCCAAAGATACAGCTCGGTCACGTGGGAGTTCTACCTTTAGCACCTCTGAAGAATTCTACGACAGTTGAACTAATTTATATTTCTCCCACCAGTATATAGGTCTCTTTTTCCCACACCTTCTTCAGCATTTGTTGTTATTTACTTTTTTAATTGGATGAGACAGAATCTAATGTTATTTTAATTTGCATTTCTCTGATGGCTAAAGATGTTGAACAGTTTTTTATATTTTTTTTCCCAATTCTTATTCCACCTTTTGAAAACTGTGTATTAATTTAACCTATTTGTTGATTGTCCTGTTTGGTTTCCTTGTGGTTCACAAAATTATTTATGTATTCTGGATATTAGACTCTGTGCTGTTCAAGATCGGAAAGTCAGTGAAGCATAGCAAAGTATCACTCTGTAAGTAGGCATGAGAGAGTGATTTGGAATTATACTGTGTCTTTCCCTCCTAATAAGGACTCCATGTTAGTTTCCTTTGCTGCTTGAACAAAGAATAACAATTTTAGTGACCCAACTAGCACAGATTAATTGTTTTTGTAGCTCCAGAGGCATCAGCTCCTTGTGGAATTTTTTCAAGGATTCTTTTCTTGTCCTTCCAGCTCCCAGAGGGTGCCTGCATGGTTGCAGGGAACACCATACCCTTCTTATCCCTGCTTCAAGAACACAGAGCTTCTCTAGTTCCCTGTCCCCCTTTTTACGTACAGAAAGCCTGGA
The DNA here is from genome assembly GCF_907164565.1 of Psammomys obesus. Lineage (NCBI taxonomy): Eukaryota > Metazoa > Chordata > Mammalia > Rodentia > Muridae > Psammomys > Psammomys obesus. Next base: position 1,763,782 of record NW_026586589.1, read on the forward strand.
GATGACAGTAGGCTCAGTAATATGCAGGATATCTCCTTATCTCAAGATCACCCATCATCACTGTTGTGTATACTCTTTTGTCATGTGGGGTATAACATGTTCCTGGGTTTAGAGATACAGATTGGAGCATGTCTCTTGGTCCTTATTCATCTGATTACAGTGCCTACCCTGGAACATTCAGGGTCCTCTCACCTACACTCCACCCATAAGAGCCAGTAGATTTACTCCCTCCCTCTTTCTCACCTCTGTCCCAAAGTCACACGGTTACTGTGCTGGTTCATTCCCTTGTGAAGCATCTGTTGTGTGGATGCAGGTTACTGAATATTTCTTTTATTCTGAGACACTCATTCCTCTTTCTGGCTGAATGTAACTATCCTCTTTCTTCAGAGGGCCATCTCACCTCTATATTCACCTTGCATCTAATTTTTTGCAATAATTAAAATACTCAGCACCCTGAGCCGTGGTACGGTACTGTGAGTGTTCAGCTTTGAAGGACAGATAAAACACGATTACATCTTCATAGAGAATCATCATCCCTGCATTGATCTCCATTACCACTTTTGTCCCTTTTCTTCTGGGAAATTTTGCTTTTCTATCAATCATTGCTTCCATAGTCTGTGGCTCAGCTCTGGATGGATTGTAAATATATTAAAGCTCTCTTCTTGATCACTGAGTACCAAACGTTTTTCTTTAATTGCCTATCCTTGAGTATCTTTTTAGCTTTAAAAAATAGATCTCTCTTTATCTGTTTACTTGGTTTTTTTTTTAAAGAAGTTCCTTTTTCATGGAAATTCAAGTTTTCTTGAATATCAGAAGAACATAAAGCAGATCATCTGAAATTTAATGGCATTTCATGCAGGAAATAGTTTTCTTAGAAAAGTATATTTCTCTTCATTCTTCATTTTTTTAATTTAAAATTACATTACCCCAGGCCCTGTGCTGGATAAACTTTTTGTTTTTATGATTTATAGGTGGAGATGGTTCTCTCTGTCCCTGTGTGCTCTCTGATGAGAAGTAAAGGGATTATTTAGGGTGCTCTTCATTCTCTGCTCAGGTGTTGCTTCTGACAGCGTGTGCTACAAGTACAGCTCCTGCTTATACAGCAAAGCAGGGTGTGAGTGTGTGCAGCGTGTTCCAGGGTGTGAGTGTGTGTGGCGTGTTCCAGGGTGTTTGTGAGTTGCACACACATCTGAATGCATGTTACCGGTGGAAGAAATAGTAACAGATGCTTTTTAGTGTCTATATATACACAAAGAACTCTTCTATTAATGGGATTAAATTTTTCTTGTCTCTATTGCTAATGTTTGAATGTTCATTCCTTCTAAAATTCTAGTGCTCCAAGCCAAGAGGTGTGGTCATAATACTGTCCACGGGCTGGACCCAGTTGAATTAGTTCCTTTATCAAAGGAGGGGCTTGAGGGAACAGGTTTGGTCCTTCTGTCTCTCATCCTTCATGTGAAGATACAACAAGCAGATACCACATTGGAAGCTGAGGACAAAGTCTTTCTGGACACTGAATTGCCCAGTACCTTGATCTTAGACTTGCGAGATTCAGACCTAAGAGTAACATATTTCTATTATTTATAAATTATACAAGGTGTCTTGTTAGTGCATTAGGTAGTGTGGTGGTTTGAAAGAAAATGGCTCCCATAGGCCTTAGGGAGACGCATTATTGGTAGGTGTGGCCTTGTTGGAGGAAGTATATCTCAGTCTCTTTCTGCTACCTGTGAATCCAGATGTAGAACTCTCGGCTTCCTCCAGAACCATGTCTGCTGCATGCTGCCTTGCCTCCTGCCATGACAATAATGGGTGAAACCTCTGAAATTACAAGCCAGCCACAATTAAATGCTTTCCTTTATAAGCATTTTTTCCTTGCTGTGGTCATGGTATCTCTTCACAGCAATGGAAACCCTACCTAAGACAGGTAGTGTATCAATAGTAAGTTATCCAGTGAAAAATATAGATAGGAAATGTAACTGATAGTAGCCACCTAATTTAAGTTCAAATAAGGGGACTTGGAGAGCGTTCTGGAGATGGTGGCTGAACCATCTCAGCATCACTAGCAATGTGTGCCTGTTGGTCCAGGCGAATCCCAGTCTGTGTACAGTGATATATGCCTTTCTGTCATGTCACTGTGACAGATAGAACTTGTAGGAGGACAAATTTATTTTGGCTCCTGGTTTCAGAGGGTTCAGTCAGTGGTTACATGGATGGAACAGCGTGCTAATACAGGTGTGACAGAGGGAGCTGTTGATGTCATGCCACAGAAGGAAACAAAGCATGAGGCACGAGGCAGGTAGGGATAATATGTCCTTGGTGACACCTTCCTTTAGCCAGGTCTTATACCCCCAAAGTTTCCACAGTGTCCCTAAATAGCATCACCAGCTATGGGCCAAGTATTTGTGAGTACATGTCAGATCTAAAGCATAACAGGCAGTGAAGGGGGATCAAAGGGGTGGAACTTTCTCGGGAGGAAATTCATCAATTTCCAGCTACCAGAGGACAGAGCTTGCCCTGGTGGCCTGGGGATGGGGGTGGGAGGTGATAATATATTCTCATGCGTCAGCAATACTCTGTTCTGTGTGCATTGTTCCTCGGTGTAACCATTAATAAAAGTCCTTTTCTATCACAGAAGTGACCCAGTGTGGATGATTCATTGTGTGTTCCTTAGTAAAGGGGTGGGAGGAGGTGCCAGCAGCGAGGTTCAGGTGAGATAAATGTTCCAGTGCTGTATTCCGTGATGTTAGGAGGTTACTCAGCTGCTGTCTTCAGGCAAGCTGACTGATGCTGGACCAGACACGTTTTATGTATTAGTTTTTCCTTCTCCTCTTTCTTGCTCTTCCCTCCACTTCTTCACCCACCCCACAATCTCATGATTCTCATTTGCTGATGAAACCTACCCAGAAAAGGATACCATGCAATTTGTATGTGAGACACAGAGCCTGCCTGCTGCCCTTGAACTCCTTTTGGGCCCCTTGCTTGACTGTGTGCAATAAACGAGGTGTCATTTAAGAGGCTGTAATGTAGAGATCATAAGCGTTAGGCCAAAAGTGTAAAATATTAATTGATTAAAAAGGAATTAATGAAAACCCAATTAAAGCTGACATTCTAAGCCTGGCACTCCTGGAGTCCTGGGACAGTCCTGGTTGCCAACTTTCCTCCGAGACTTCTGTGTATAATTGAGAGGTATTAGGCTCTAATGGATGAGATTAATGTGAAATTTAATTAATGAAAAAGGAAATTAAATCTGAGTTTTGTTTAAAGAAATTTCCAGAGATGGATACGTCACACCAGAGCAGCAGGTGCTAGAGGTTCATTAATGAACATCTTTACAAGTGACAGGATGTCACTTATCGAAATGACGCCTCCTTTTTCATGGCTTCCTTCACCCTGCGTCGTTTGTCTCCATTAAGCAATATGTGATGTGATGCGAGCAATAAGGAGAAGTGCTAGATTTGGAGGATCAGATGTTTGCCCCCCCACCCCCAACAGAGAAAGGACAGTTTGCTATGCTCCTCCTGCAACTTCCCCGGGGGGGAAGGAATGAACAAAGACTGGCCTTCTCTGTTGCTCAAAAAGGAATCGAGTGTCAAGTCAACATAGAGAAGTACATTAAAGATAAATTTACTTTTCCTACAGCTGTATAAGAAATCAACAAGGGGCCTGCTCCTAGAGGGTCTGATGAGCAGGTAGAGTTTAGAGAGCTTGTGATGATGTCGGCTCCTGTGTGATCCCATGGACCACAGCTTGACCTTTCACGGAGCTTATTGTTCTGTTTCACTGATCTGTAGCTTATCACTACAGATTTTTTGGGGGTGGGGGGGAGAGGTTCAATTTTTCCCCATGAAATGAAATGGGGAGTTTTGGCGTGCATGCTTTGGGCAGCTCCCATTGCCATTCTAGATGTTTCTGAAATTTGTTGTGGGGAGACCTTATTAGAACTGTGCACATTTCCAGGGCCTCCTCTCCCATGAGGCTGTGTCTTTAGTCCTGGGATGTAGCCTGGAATGTGTGTTTTCTTAGGTGGGTTTAAGTATAGGTACCTTGACTTTACTAAATGGATATGAAGTCAAATGCCTCTGGCTGCAGAATGAAGGACCACCACACTAGACCCACAGGGGTGAGCATTCTGCTCTTAAGCTTATTTGTCATCCTGGGCCCCACCTGTTCCTTTGCCCTTGGCTCTTCGCTCCAAGTATAATCCTTAGCAATAAACAGCTTTTTTTGGCCACTTCTTGGGGGAGAAGACCAGCGTTTTGGCACAGTCTTTAGTGCATCTGCCATAGTAGGAGCTCTAGTCTGGTGTGAAAGTGTGAGCAGATAGTGCTTGGAAATGTGCCATCTTTGATCTGTTCTCCTTCCTTCCTTAGGATGCTTCTCTTCCTGCACTTTCCCCGCCCCTCACAGTAAAGCCAGCAAGAACGTTCTGTCTTGGTCTCTTGGCCTTGCTTCCCAGGCTACCACTGTGGTTATGGGCTAGGAATGACAAGCATCTTATTTTAGGAAGTCCCATCTCTATTATTTGGTAAATGGGATGATAACGATAGTCCTATCATCATGGGAAGAACAGTTATAGAAGAGAATAGATATTATAAAGAAATATTAGCATCACTAAAGTAATCACTGTTATGTGTTTGGTCCACAACATCTTGGGTAGTTTGGAAGGTCTGGGGTATGGAGTTAGGTGATGCATACAAACATTGTTCTAAAATGGTACTTTCATAACTTGTGACAGCAAAGAGCCTAACATCAGAGACAGGTATAAGAAACCTCCCCACTGCAGGCTTTTGAGGAAGATCCGCTCAGGGTTCACCTTGTGTAGTTCCCTCTACATTTGTGTACCTGAATTACCAAGCCATTCCTGTCACTGTGCCCTGTAGGGCTCTGGTCAGGATTAACTGTTAATGCAGCAGAGCACGTGAAACAGTGTCTGGTGCACAGTAAAAGCTCAGTAAGTGTTAATGGTCATCATGAATATGACTGATAGGACAGCCTGCATCATGAATTGCCAAGAGGGTACAGAGTTTTTAGTGGCTCTTAAACTCACCTTGTTTACAATTGCCTTTCTCCTCTTCTCTATCCTTACCCTTCCCTCCTCCCTGCCTCTCCTGCCTTCTTTCTCTCCCTCTCATCATTCTATCATCTTCACTTTCCTCCAATCTGCCCTCTCTTAGTATTTTGTTGTAATAGTGTATTCCCAAGGACTTCTCCTTGGACAAAGCTTCTCCAGATAGAATAGTCCCTGTGTCACTTAGAGCATGGGACCATAATTCAGTCAACCAGGTTCAGAGAGAGGTAACATCCCCCCCCCACTGTGTATGCTATTTTGTTCTAGAGGAGAGAAGATATCCTGCACCCCACCTGTTCTTACACTCAGGTCAAGGTTCTTACACACACACACCTGCCAATGCATCTTCAACCTACCTTGTACTGCTGTCATTGTGGACAACACATGACACTTACCACTCTGAAATTTGCCGAGTGACAGGGCTGTCCAGTAGGCAGACTTGCAGGTTGCATGGTAGTTTAGCCATAGAAGACACCGAAGACAATCCTGTTGATGTGAAGGGTGTCATGTCAACACATTGCTCCTTTCTCAGCCAGGGTCAGGAGAGTCAATCAGGATTGCACACCTGGGTCTTCTGCCAAATTTTCTTTTGATATGTACTCATGAAGCAATTCTTTCATTGTGGTTTTACTTCTTTAAAAAACTCCCTCCAGGGAAGAAAGTTCTGATCAGATGCACTGGATATCTGGACAGTTTGCAAGGTCTTCTGGGAAAACCAGCACCTTGGAATATAGGTTACATCATTCTCTGATGAATTCAGTCCATAGTTTAGTTCTGCTGAGACTCATGATCTTTGAAGGTGTAGACTCAAGAGTGTGCAATCGTGGATGCCTCTGCCTAGGGGATGCTACCACAGTCAAGTGGGAGAGGGCTTTGGAGAGTTCCCTGAGCCCCTGTGGCATCTCTGAGACCCACCTGTTGCCCAGAATGTGGTACTTCCATCCAAGGAGGTCATTATCAGTCAGGGGTGGTATTTTTCTTTTTGTAGTGGCAGATGAAATTGGCTGGTGATGGCTTTCTTGTTTTCAGATATGTGAGCACAAAGAGCTTGTTTATTTATCCCAAGATGTTTTACAAGCAGGTATTAACAAAACAAAACATCAAACTATCGTTTACTAGCTGCCATTGTTAGTACCCTTGTGCCCATCTTAAAAGCAAGCAAGAAGGCCTCAGAGAAATTTGAGTCCCAGATCACACAGCTGGAAGACCTAGTTGCGAACTGTCTGTGCTGTGCTACCTCTTTAGTGTGGTCATGGGGATCTGATGGAGTAGCTTTTTTATGTACTTAGTGAAGCAGCTTGAGCATGCCAGGGACTTAGTGTTGATGAGACAATAAGTGCTGATTTGCACACTGCTCACTGTCCTGGCTACTTTTGTAACATACTACGTATAACACCTTTGTTATCTTTATAAGTCTAGAGAAGGTATTATGTCCCTACTTTTCAGATAAGCAGTTGAAGGACATAGAAGGTACAGGTTGCCCAATGAGACAGTGCTAAGCAGCTGAATAGTTTCAGACCAGACAGAGAAGTTGTTTCACAATCCCTAGTTTTGACTTCATTGTACTATTCTATGTAGAATTCTGCCTGGCAATTTTTCTTGGTTTTGTGCTTTGGCAACACAGGGAAGAGATTGTTCTGACAGAAAAGGGTATGCACTGAACGCCTTGGTGCGTGTGGCCTTGCTAAGGTGAGTTGGATTGGGCCCAGGCTTGGCTGTGGTTTTCTTGGGCACAGTGGGTGGTATAAAAGTTGGGCTCAGCCATCATGTGAAGTAGGTTCGGGGCAGGTTGGTCAAATCTTTGGGAAAGTCATGGGTGGCTAGATGTCCCTTTTTTCTTGATCTTCTTCCTCCTCTGTAACTATAGTAGCACCCAGTGCTAATTATGGCCCATGGTTCAGGACTGGACCCAGGGTATTCGTATGTTTTTCTGAAATGGAGATTTGATATTAAAAGTATTTTCTTGGTCGGGCTGTGTGTCTGGCCTTTCTTTCTTTCTTTCTTTCTTTCTTTCTTTCTTTCTTTCTTTCTTTCTTCCTTTCTTCCTTTCTTCCTTTCTTCCTTTCTTCCTTTCTTCCTTTCTTCCTTTCTTCCTTTCTTCCTTTCTTTCCTGCATCGCATGTGTTTCCCAGGGGAACTATGGGAGGCTATGTAATTATCCTTGATTTGCAGTTGGGGAAACAGGCTCACAAGACCAGGAAGTGGTTGAACTAGGATACACACTCTGGGCTGAGCGACTCAACCAGGCCTTGATGCCTGATGGCCCTTTTGAATCTATCTTTGCCTCTTGCCACTGCTGCTATCCTAGACCTGGCCCATAGACGACAGTGTGCTCATCTTTTATCCGCTGTTGTTGTTGAGCTCTGTTTATAGGCCAAGGGTACTGGACTCTTAGCTGCTTGAGAATTGAAACCTCATCTTTCATAGACACAGTGTATCCTTATTGTCCAAAACCATGCCTGACACATGGTTTACCCTTAAGAACACCAGGAATGATAACTGGGTAGGCAGCTAGCTTTAAAATGTTATTCTGGTGGGTAAATTGCCAATCATCTACTCATCTACTTTTCTTCACTGCCCTTTTCCATCTATCCATCTGCTCACTTAATCCATCTATACATTAACTTATCTGCTAATCACCCTTCATCTCCCCGTCTGCCCATGTATCGCCCATGCACACATCCATGATTAATTCTTATACGTGTATCTGTTCATCCATGTATTCACCCACCCATCCATCCATCTACCCATTTATTTATCCATACACCCGTGCATCTACTCATTCACCATTCATTCGACTATTCATGAATTCATCTGCCTGCACCCACTTGTTCACACATACATAATGTATAGCCATGCATCCCTCTCCCACCCACCTAAGCATCACTTGTTTAAACATACATAGTTTATATCTATATGACCATCCATTCATTCACTCTTCAGCCCATCACCGATCTAACCAATCATTTTTTTTTCAGAAATGATTTTGAGATAAAGGCAAATCACATCTGGTACCCACGGGTCAGATTCAAGTAAGTACTATGAAAGTGATCTTAGATGAAAGAAATACAGCATTATATCTTATTTTAAGAGTGAGTCAAGATAAAAGCAGACACTTCATGAGTTAACAAGAGTCTTAAAATTTGAACTTTCATCTAAAATATTAAAATGCAACCTGTGCCTTTTCTCATTTTCTCTGTAGATGATCAGAAACACCCTGCGTAATTTATATACAACTCCTTGCCTGTTAGAAAGCTATTTGCACTTTGGGGTGCAAACCAGAGGTTGCAGACATATTAATATTAAAGAGCTTGGGGATAACCTAAAGCTGAGGTGTGGCATGTTGAACAAGTACTGGATTACTGAAAAGATATTTCTAGTGTTCCGCTAGGGGATGCTGGGTCTTTCCTTGAATCTACCATGGCAGGGCCACCCTGGGACACAGGAGATACCAGCTCTGCCTCTGAGGTTCGGATTTGGTACTCTCCGTCCCGAGAGATGCAGGGGACTCCTTGCTGCTCCTGTAGACTCCTGCCTGTGGTCATAGCTAAAAAGGTAGCTGGGCTAGAAGGGAGGCGATTACCAGTGCACAAGCTTCATAAATATGAGATGAGAAGGCTGGGGTGGAAATGAAAGTTGAGATGCTCAAAAATAAAGCGTGAAAGAGCCCTGGCCCCGTCTAAGAACAGGATTGATCTCTGTACGCTGGCAGAATGTACAATTTCCCTTCACTTACTACAGAGTCTCTGTTTCTATAGAAACCACCAATTTTATAGACAGATTGGCTCTGTGAGAAGGCACTGTGAGTTCAGTTTGAAGCCAAGTGCCGTCAGGGCAAGGCGCTCCCAACCCTGAGGAGGGGGCTTTCTTCTGTGCTCACTAACTAGCTCTCCTGGGGATGGTTAATGATCACCAGGCTTGGAACCTGTCAGGATTATTACAACAACACTTGGAGGGCTGCTTTCCTTCTGTGGAGCCCTGAAACCACTGCCAGGTCTAGACTTCATGGAGCGCTCTCTTAGAGGTCAGTGTCAGATTCATTTGTTCATCAGTTACACGCTGATATCTTAGCACCAAACACGATGCTGAGCCTTGGAGGCTGAAATAGCGTAATGGAGGAAAACAGGCAGATGCATAGCTTTATTTCAGCTGACAGAGAGGTGTTTCTGTCCGTGGCCACTTTGGAGAGAAGGTTCTGGTGTTTAGTGGAGGTCATGAATAGTTTGGCAAAGATAGGCAATAACCAAATGGTTCAGGCACCTTTGGTGTATAATAACTGACCCCAAGCCTAGATGCGGAGCTGGACACGGTGGCATATACCTATAATCCCAGCATTCAGGATGCTGAGGCAAGCCCAGGTTCTTATCAAGATTGCGTCAATGCAGAAAGCAAAAGAAAACAAACAAGCAAAACCCTAATGATATAGACAAACAATGCTTTTAGGTATTTAGAAGTCTGGACCATGAATTAGACAGGCACGGTGGGAAGAGGCTCTCTGCTCTGTGTTTGGGTTTTCCGCTGGGGTGGGTCAGAGGCAAAAATGATTGGCATAGCTTAATGGAGTCACATAGCAAAATTGTTTTCCCTAGGATACGCTGGAGTGAATGTGTTCTAGAACAACTCTTCTAAACATATGGCTGCACTAGGCTGGGAGGCCTAGAACAGCTGGAAACTAGGTGAAATTGTCTCTACACAACTTCCTCCGCCACCCAAGTTCCCCCACATCATGGCTTCCTCAGAGAAATAGAACTTCTTCCATGGCAATGAAAGCCCCGAGGCCTGTGACTTGGCTTCAGAACTCTAGACCATCATGGCATTTTATGGGAGAAAACTAACCAATCACTAAGGAATGCCAGGGTGGATGTGGAGAGAGAGAAGATGGATGGGTGCTGCTTCTCAGCCAAGGAGTGGTGTGCATGGCCGCCTGGGAAGGAATTGACGGTATATAATTATGGAGCATTTCCCCATTGAGGCATCCAGATCCTTTTCTGTATCAGGGTGATTGGGGTGGAAATGATTGAGGAAATGAGCAGTGTAATCGAATCCTCATTAGGGGACTGATCTACAGTCTGGGGTGAGGACAACCCGGGTGCTGCCTGAGCTATGGAGAGGAGCTCCTCTCCTCAGGCCAGATTTGGGTTCAGAGATACGATCCCAGTAACATGTCCAGGCGGTAAGTAAAACACGATCGTGCATAAGTGCATATGGGGTAGGAGGTCAAGGTGGCTGGTTATGTGGGACACACTCAAAAGTATCACAGGCAAAATATTGGGTCATTTAATTGAAAACCATTGAGTCCTTCAAGCTTAGCCAATTCCCAGGGCCCATGGGAAGTGCTGATCTTTGGTTCTCTCTCCTGCTCATTCTTCACATTTACGAACTGGCTGAAGCCTGCACTCAGGTGTGCTTTCCCCACTGGGAGGCAAGATGAACCAATGTCCTTTCCTTGAGCTCAGCGGAGGAAAGGGGGCTCTTATCACCAGCCATGCGACTCCTGGAACAGGTTTGCTTTAGCTTTGATTGGATCACTTGAAGATCCCTGAACCAGTCTCTATGCCCAGGGCATGGCGTAGGCGGGCTCTGATTGACCAACCTTCAGTTACTACTGTTCTTCCTTTAACCGGTCATCCACCCAGTTCAGGGTGGTGAGAGGTTATCATTGACCGATTTGGGGTTACTGTCCACGCTCAACATGGCTTGGAGTACGTTCCCCTGAATATACCTCGGGTGTTCTTAGAGACAAGTGATGTATGAAATCGTGTAGAGCAGAAAAGACAGGCTGCCCTGTCAGGATCTGACTAAGTTTCAGCAGATCAGAGGTGAGCTAGGACGAGTATTGTTGAATTGGAAAAGAAAGAGGCCTGGGCAGCCTTCAAAGGGCTGCTGGTGGGGGTGTGCTAGGGTACTGGTGAGGGTAACGTGACTGCTTCCGGTTAAGAAGGCTACAGAAACACAAGGTTGGTTTGATCAGTGCACACTGCGCAAATGTGTGGAAATTACACACTGTGCCCCGTGAATATGTACAACTAAAGCAAGGATAAAAAGAAATGAAAGCTACTGAGATGGAGTTTTCACAGAGGAAGGAAGATCAGCAGCTAAAGGGAAGATGTACTTCCAGAGAGAGGCCACCAGGCCCAATGACACAGGCTTCCCATCTCAGCTCTCACTTGGGAGGTAAAGGCCGAAAGATCAGAAGTTTGAGGTCATCTTGAGCTAGGTAGCAAGTTAGAAGCCAGACTGTCTCAAGAAGAAAAGGAAACCAGGGGAGGAACTATCATCACTGGAAATGTCTTTCAGAAGTGAAGTGAGACTCACTTGTTTGCTCCTTCACTCAGCAAATGTTCTGAACACCTGTGATGTGCTGTGTGCTAGGGATGTGAGCAAAACAATGCAATTTCCATGAGTTTATGGGTTCAAATACCAGATAAAGATGAAGGTGCTAATTAAATTAAGTGACAAATGGAAGTTGGGGTGTGTGGTCTTGTGCACTGGATGAGGACTGTGTGGACAGTTGAGCAGTGGGAAAGGTGAGTGGATATTGCTTTTGTTGCATGCTTCCTTGAAGGAGCCAGAGCTGGAGGAAAAAGGAGGGTCTTTTCTTTCTTCCTTCCTTTCTTCCTTTTTACCTTCCTTCCTTTCTTTCCTTTTTTCCTTCCTTCCTTCCTTCCTTCCTTCCTTCCTTCCTTCCTTCCTTCTTTCTTTCTTTCTTTCTTTCTTTTTTCTTTCTTTCTTTTTTCCAGTTTTAAAAATAAGAGTGGAATGAAGATTGAGCATCTTACCCAGGGTCCTCCTTCCTTGGTATACAGATTTTAGTATGATTATCCGATATTATGTGGCTAATATCCACTTATGAGTGAGTATATACCATGTGTGTCTTTCTGCTTCTGGGATACCTCACTCAGGATGATCTTTTCTAGATCCCACCATTTGCCTGCAAATTTCATGATTTCTTTGTTTTTAATCGCTGAGTAATATTCCATTGTGTAAATGTACCACAATCTCTGTATCCATTCCTCAACTGAGGGACATCTGGGTTGTTTCCAGCTTCTTGCTATTACAAATAAAGCTGCTATGAACATGGTTGAGCAAATGTCCTTGTTGTATACTTGAGCATCTTTTGGATATATGCCTAGGAGTGATATAGCTGGGTCTTGAGGTAACACTATTCCTAATTGTCTGAGAAAGCGCCAGAATGATTTCCAAAGTGGTTGTACAAGTTTACATTCTCACCAGCAATGAGTAGGGTTCCTCTTTCTCCACATCCTCTTTAGCATGTTTTGTCACTTGAGTTTTTGATCTTAGCCATTCTGATGGGTGTAAGGTGAAATCTCAGGGTCATTTTGATTTGCATTTCCCTGATGACTAAGGAAGTTGAGTATTTCTTTAAGTGTTTCTCTGCCATTCGATGTTCCTCTATTGAGAATTATCTTTTTAGCTCTGTACCCCATTTTTTGATTGGGTTACTTGATTTGTTGCTGTTTAACTTCTTAAGTTCTTTATATATTCTGGATATTAGCCCTTTGTCAGATATAGGGTTGGTGAAGGTCCTTTCCCAATCTGTAGGCTGTCGTGAGACAGACATCGGAAGAGGGAGTAAACAGAGAATAAGGACAGGAGCCTATCCCAGAAGGATCCTGAAAGACTCCACCCAGCAGGGTATCAAAACATAAATTGAGATTCATAGCCAAACTTTGGGCAGAGTGCAGAGAATCTTATGAAAGGGGGAGATAGAAAGACCTGGAGGGAACAGGAGCTCCACAAGGAGAGCAACAGAACCAAAAAACCTGGACAAAGCAGTCTTTTCTGAGACTGATACTACAAAAAAGAACCATGCATGGAGATAACTTAGAGCCCCTGCACAGAAGTAGCCCATGGAAGCTCATGTCCAATAGGGTTCCCCAATAATAGGAACAGGGACCATCTCTGTCATGAACTCATAGGCTGGCTATTTGATCACCTCCACCTATGGGGGGAGCAGCCTTACCAGTCCACAGAGGAAGACAAAGAAAGCAGTTCTGATGAGACCTGATAGACTAGGGTCAGATGGAAGGGGAGGATGACCTCCCCTATCATTGGACTGGGGGAGGGACATAGGAGAAGAAGAGTGAGGGAGAGTGGGATGGGGAGGGAACGGGAGTGGGGGCTACAGCTGGGATACAAAGTGAATAAACTGTAATTAATAAAATTTTTTTAAAAAAATGTGGAGCTTATTCTTCCTGTGCACACGTTATTCTGTGCCCTCATGTACTGTGATATTCTGTCTAGCCTGGTCCCCAAGAAGAGAACTGGCTACTCTTTCCTGCCTGAATTAGGCACAGGCTGGGGCTCTCCGGGAGAGAAGCTCCATTAGAACTTTCCCTGTCTGTAGGAGAGCAGGCAGGAGCTCCTCCTCTGTTCAGTGTCTCAGCTTCCAGGGCCAGGGGAATCTGGGTAGCATACAGATGCAAGGAGGCTGCATTTTAACAAGCTGAAGGCTCCCTTCTAAACAAAACAAACAAGCCAACCACCCTGCGAGCTTGCATGCTTGATCGGCATCTCTTCTCCCCTGGGGTGCCAGCTACTTGTGAATGGCAGGTTGGGTGGAATGCAGGTAGTGTGGGGGTGGGGGCCTGGGGTAATGTAGATAATTGGCCCCTAGATAATTGAGAGTTGATTGTAATTAACCTAATTTCAAAAGCGAGGCTCAAGATCCCATACCCGCAGCCCTCCAGCAATTCCAGTCAGAAACTTCTCACCTGCTGCCTCCCTCCCCCACCTGCTTTTATCAGAGGCTTGATGCTAAGGGCCATTGATTTTGCAATCCCAGGTGACACTTGGCAAGATCTGGAGACATTTTTGATTGTCATGATAGGGGAGAGGGACTGGTGTCATCTGGAGGACAGAGACAGGTGATGCTAGTGAACAGTCAACCAAGCACAGAGCAATGTCCGGGACACGCAGGAACCCCTTTCAACATGTCTGGGCTGGGGGATGGCTTATTCAGCAAATGCTTGCCTCAGAAGCGTGAGGACCTGTGTTTGACTCCCAGAACCCACGAGAAAATGGCAAGCCTTGGGACTGGGAAGACCACCTATTAGGCAAGAGTGCTCATCTGGAGGACCTGGATTCAGTTCCTAGCTTTCACAAACATCTGCACTTCCAGCCTCCAGGAATCCAGTGACACCCTTTCTGGTCTCTGTGGGCAATGTATTCACTCTCAGGCACAGACAGATACATAGACACACACACACACATACATATACAAAAATATTTCAAAAGGAGGCCAGGTGTGATTGTGTGTGCCTATAATCCTAGCCCCAGTGCTGGGGAGATAGCGATAGGAGGGTCCCTGGGTCTTGCTGGCTGTCTAGCCTAGCTAAATCAGTGATTTCCAGGATCAGTAAGAGCATGATGGCTCTTACATCACCCCCAAATGAAAGGCGGAGGATGGTAGAGGAAAACATCTGATGTCTATCTCTGGCATCCAAATGCTTATGAACATGTGTGCATGGGGACATGTGACATGTGCACCCAAAGACTAATAGAAATTAAAAGTGGTGGTAGGGGGAACCCCACAGAAACAGTGTGAGGAAAGCTGAGGTACCCTGTGAACAAATCCTGCTCTCTGAGGAATGCAGGGTTGGGGAGGGGGTCCTTACGATGTTGGGCAAAGGGAGATGGGACCATTTGAGGCTACATCTGTACTATCTCTGTATACCCAGGAAGGAAACCATCAGGATACTCCCCTCTGGAACGTGGTAAGCATTCAGTACAGAGCCAGAATGCTTTTTGACACAGAATACTTGGCTGTATTTATAGTCACATCTCAGGGCTCTTGACTAGAGAGCTGATAACATTCTGGCCCTCTGTCATGCCTGTACCACCCTTGGCTGATGACTTGGAGAGGTCAGACCACAATCTGTTCTACCCCAATCTGAAATATGGCACCGTTTAAACTCTTGGAGGTGCTTGGCTTTGGGGATTTCTAAGCTTGTTTTCTTCAGAAAAAAAAAAGTACACGGGCACGTACTTCAATATTAACATCTTTCCTTCCTCTCTGTGAGTGTTGGCCCCTAAGAGCCTGAAGAGTTGGATGCTAGATCCTAATGGGTCTGATGTAAATGAGGGCCCTGTCATTGTCTTTCCCCAAGTGGCTCATGGGTTAGGAATTACCCTAGGAACTGCCACCTTCTGCAGGCAAAGAGAGTTTTCAGAGTCCTCCATCTTTCTGTGGGTCTGGGTAGGCTGAATCAGACTGCTTGTCTGTTCTGTCATCAACCTGCTCTGGCTTGGCATCTGGAAATGGCAAGTGGCCTAAACCTGGAAGGACACAGAGATTCCTGCTGCAAGGTGGATGGAGCTCTTACAGATGTGGCCAACCTGTGGCCCATTTATGGCATGCATCACAGAACAGCTGAGAATGTGGCCCCACCGATCTCTAGATGATGATTCTGTGTTGCAAAGTCAAAAGGCTGGATTCCTCTGTCACAACATCATGATTAACAGAGAAAAGGAGCTCACACAGTATATGACTCTATTATATGAAATGTCCATGACTTCCAGGTCTGGGCACTGGGCGGTGGGCGGTAGGTGGGGGTTTGGTAGCTGGGAGCAGGGAGTGGCAGTGACTGCAGGGTCTTCTTAGGAATTAATGAACTTTGGAACTCCATGGAAGTGGTGGCCACACAACTTTGCAGATGTGTCAGGTGCCCCCCAGTTGCTCACTTTAAAAATGGTTGTTTTATGTTGTGTGAATGTCACCATCAAAGAACCCCCTTCCTTTGGACAGAGCAGTTCAGCTAGCCTGTCTCTACATCACCAGACCCAGCCTGGAGCCTTGGCATGCAGAGAGGCTACTCTCTGGGAAGCAAGAATGTGGCCCCCTGGTGAGACATCTCTCCTCTGCTAGGCATGCCTGGGGCTTCATCTCTGCCCTGTTTCATTGGAAGTGGGAAATGGAGCTTCACATTTACTTCATGGCAGATTAGTCCCAGGAAAGACAGCAGACCCTCAGCAAATGCTCCATCTTCTCAGAAGAGGACATCCTGTAAGACGCCCAATAGAGCTGGGAGAAGGGAGGCTCCTACCAGTTGCCATTGAGGGCGTGGGGTGGCCAGCTTGCTGACACTCATCAGAGGTAGACACAGACATGGGTAAAGAAAATGAGCTCATATCTATTACCGCTCCCCTCCGTGTCCTTGCAGGGAGCATGTGGACACCGTGCTATCTGAGATCAGTTCTCCACCAGCCTTGATTGGTGGTAACAAGCAGCTGCCATTTGTTAACTGCATGACCTTGGAAAAGCTATTTGACCCCCGTGTTGGCATTTCCTCAGCCACAACGAGCTGATGATAATGCTCACCCTATAGGAAGCTCCAAGACTTGGACCAGATTAAATATACCCATTAATATTTTAGGCAGGTCATAAGACACATAGAAGATAGATCCTGCTTACTGTACACACTGTATATGTCTATACCTTATGCAAATACAAATAATATTGTATATCTAGTATATAACTATTTAAGCATTGTTACATGTAATATAAAAATATTCCATAAATCATGTCATACCATACCATATATATATGTGTGTGTATCTATGTGTATCTATGCACACACATATGTGTGTATGATGTATCCTGTGTATATAGACATAAAGCTACTGTTACAATGTATAGTAACAGAAGCCATTAGTGACTATTCATCTCACTGGTAAAATTGTGGAATGGCTTCATTTGTTCTTTCATGCATCCATTCAGTGAGTCAGCGAGTCAGTCAGCGAGTTTAATAAATTCCTGTTAAGTGCCAGGCATGGGCAACAGTCTTCTGTTTTGTCATGAGGCTTATGTGCCAGTGCCCATCAAAGACACATGCAATTGCATATTATGGCTCCAGGGAGGAGGAGTAGAGGGGATGAGCTCTTCAGTGGATGCTGGTCAGTCATTTCAAGGTGTTTTATATCTCATTCTGTTTTCAGGGAAGGCGGTCTAAGACGGTGGTGTGATGAGATTTTTCTTACAGGAAAGGCATTGTTGCTGTGAGGGAGAATGGCTTGGAGACCTTCACAGGTAGACAAGAAAGATGAGTTTCCATGGCTGTATTTGTTGCTATGGCAGCGTCAATACTTGGTTTTCTTGTCTGCTTTTGAGGACAGATGTCCCAACAGAAGCTCTTTGGGCGTCTCCAGCAGCAAGACCTTACACTGAGAAACCTTCCTTAATCTCACTCACTTGTTTCTGGTCTTTCCAACTTAGTGGGGGGGATCGTGGGCCTGGGAACATGGATGGTGTTCCTGGAGGGGAGACGCTGCTTCTTCCCTGCACTTCACTTGTGAGTTGACCCTACTCTGGGAGGGTCAGTTTATGCCCACACTTCTGGAGTAGCATGGCTTAAGTACTTTCCCCAGGTGGTTCTTTCAGCTGAGTTGGTATGTAATATAGCAGATGACTTCAGGGAATGCAGAAGAAGGAAGCAGGTGATAACAGCAAGTGTGTGTGTGTGTGTGTGTGTGTGTGTGTGTGTGTGTGCTTCTTCCAGAGCCCTGAAACCACTTGAAGGTCAGGATGCTTTCGGAAATGTGGACAGTTGCCCAAGGCCAGGCACCTGGGGGAGGAGTAGGAATGGCAGTGGCTCCTGAGAACAGCACTTTTCTGAGAAGTTGAATCTTATGTATGGAGCTCCAAGTATTAGGCCTAGGCTTCTTACAGAAGGCTCAGCCCATCAACCCATGCCCACAGCCAAGGCTGGCTTTGGGTCAGCTGAGGCTGTTTTAGTAGCTTATGGGACTCTGATCTTCCTTCTCAGGGATAATACCCACTGTGTGTCTGAGCTTCCTTGGGACACCACCACAATTGTGATACTTTTTTCTATCTTCAACCTTTTTGGCAGTTAGACAATTCAGCTTCTGCATGAATGTTCTTGAAATGGGGATCTTGGAGGAGAATGATGCTCTGTTGAAGAGCCCTTTCCTCCCTGTCATTATTAAACAAACAGATAATTGAAATGGATGCCAACGAAAAAACTGTAAATGGTAACCAATCAGGGGCCCTTTTCATGAAGAGTAGAAGTGCTACTCAAATATGTGTGTGCCAAGGTCCTGCTGCAGTATTTAATGTTAATATTGGGCTTTTATTTATTCAACAAGTATTTATGGAGCCATGACTAAAATTAGTTAATAAACCAGGCATGGAATCCCATGCTTTTAATCCCAGAGGCAGAGACAGGCAGAGCTCTATGAGTCTGAGGCCAGCCTGGTTTATGTAGAGAGTTCCAGGTTAGCCAGGGCTATATAAGGAGACCTTGTCTCAAAAAAAAGTCAGTAGAAACAGTTTTGTAGTAGACTTTTGTGTGTGTGTATGTGTGTGTGTGTGTGTGTGTGTGTGTGTTAGAAAATTCCCAAATAATCAAGGTGTGTTAGTTAACTGGAATTATCTGTCAACTTAACAAGGTTGGTATCATCATTGTTCCCACTTTGGGCATGAAACAATGGGTTTGAAAGAGTTGGCTCCATTCTGAGGCCATTTAGGCACAGCTATTGGGGTTAGAATTCAAATTCTAACCCCAATAGCATCTCTACTCAGAACCAGTAATCCCGTCCCCCACGGATGCTCACTGTGATGGTGAATTTTGTCAGTGGGATTTAGGATCACATGGAAGACAAACCTGGGGGTCTGTCTGGGAGGGTGTTTCTAGAGAGGCTTAACCTAGTATGGATAACTCACCATGGAAGTGAGCTGTGGACCAGAATTCATCTCTCTCTGCTTCCTGACGTCAGGTGCTAGGGAACACTTCTCATGGCATGCCATTGCCTCCACGATGGACTGACTGTCTCTTCTTACTGAAAGTCAAAACAAACCCTTCCATTTGAACGTTTCTTTTATCAGATATTTTGTCAAAGCAGGGGGAAAAGTAAGTGCTATCCTCCTTGATTGCTGAAAGCTATGCTCAGCGACAGGGATATGAGGAGAAATAGAGCCTTTTATCATCTACTCCAAGTCATAAAACTGCGAAACATCAAAGTCCATTAAAAGGGTGTAGAGATTTCCAGCCTGTACTTTTGGATGGAGAAGGATTCCCTAGAGGAAAATTAAGCTGAGTCATATCCCAGCTAAAAACATCGCAGTTGAAGACTATTGTTACCTGGTACATGTATTTCTTCTATGGAAACTATAGCTGTGTTGGATAGATAGGTGCCTTGTCATTTTTTCTACCGTCGGATGCCTCATCTTCTGCTGGTCCTTTGCATTCATTTCCATCCAACTTGGTCCTGCCATGCCCATTCTCATTTGCAAGATGTCTTTGGGCCAAGACATCTTTGGAATCAGGATTTGGTCAGCTGTTTTCTCAGGAGATTGCTTCCTCAAGGTGGCATATTTCATTTTAATCCTGGTCCTCAGGGCATTGTAGCCCGAAGATCCCACTTCCAGAACCTTGTTTTCCTCTGTCTCCTGCAGTGGGTTGTGTTTTTCCAGGTTTGATAAGAGGAGTGACTTTTGGTTGTAAAGTGCTTAAGATGTGCCTTTGGTATGATCTCTCTCAGAACATGCATGGGGCCCCTGAAGGTGAGGCTACTTAAACATGTGATGCCTAATGTAGCTTTCACAACCATTACCACACAGCGAGTGTGATACCGAACACATCAGTGTTAGCATAGTTTTCTGTTTCTCTACCAGTCCCTCTGTACTCTCAAGGACTCTATGGCTGACCAGGTCCTGTAAGAGAAACCCGCACTTCCAAGTATTATCTTTCTTTTCTGCTGTATCTTAGAGGCATCAGTCAATGGCTCAGTCAAGGCATCAGTCCTATGTTTCAGGAAGACTAAACACGACTTAGGAAGTCAAAGTGGATAACTGGGTTAGGAGTCATGGCAAGGGAAGAGTAGATGCGAATGATTTCTTGAGTTAGAAAGTTTGTTAATATTCACTGGATGCATGTACTGAAAAGGAGAGAGACAGAGAGAGAGAGGAAGAGAGAGAGAAGGAGAAAGAAGAAAGAGGAGGAGGAGGAAAAGGAAAAGGAGGAGGGGAAGGAGGAGAAGAAGAAAGCCGAGTTTCCGGATAAGAGTATACCTTTTATACAAAAGAACCAAAGGGAGTGGAGAGAGACTGGAGCTGACATTTGCAACTGGTGTAGGGTAAGCCTCAGACAGAGCCTTTCATATGATGACACCTGTCACTCTTAACCATGACTTTGAAGTCTTGTGTTTGGCTCTTGGTTTACTGATGAAGGAGCTGAGGGTCAGAGAGGCTATGCTGCTTTCAACAGCATATGAAGCTCTTCACTGTACTTTTATTTTGGTAAGACTGCAGTTCATGAACACTGGTGGAATGTGCCAAAGCCAGGGTAGACCCTCTCAACAGAGTTGTTATTGTTTAGTGGTGAAGCGAAACAGGCTTCGTGAGACTGTAGATGTACTGTTGGAGTTTCCATTCTTTGACCATATTTGTGACTGTTTAAACTCCTATCTAGGGGATGCACATTACATTCTAGTTCTCTTTGAGTGAGTTCTGTTTTTTCAGTCAGAGCAGAGGTCATACACATTTCTACATCTTTCCCATGCATAATGCACTATGGATGTTCAACTATATGAACCGTTTCCTGCCTCTCCTCCAATTTCGTCTTTGCTTTCCAAGTCCGTCCCATTTTTATGGACTCTTTTTACCCTTTCATATTGCTTTTTTGGTCATCCCAGCCCATCATTTTTTATCTCTCTTTTTTTGCCTTGGCTGTAACTATGTGAATACATTCATTTACCCAGTGAGCTTGGGATCTCTTTGAGAACATTAAAGGCTGCTCTCTGACCATTTTATAGTATCTACTGTGTCTACAGGCTCAGGACTGGTATGATGAAGCACATAAAATGTAAATTTTAGAGGGAAAGGAAATTGGATGCCAATCTTGATTTCACCATGGTGTAGATAGGTGATCTTGGGTAATTTCAGTAACTTACAACATCAGTGTTTTCAGTGATGGGAAAAGAGCAAAATAAGGATTATCCTTGGGAAGATTATATCTTAAAGAATGAATGAGATAATTACTTGTTAAAGGTCTGATACCATGGCTATGACTAGTACTGCTGGTGTTATTTCCCTACTTTGATACAACCTCTCCCAGAACATGCATGGGGCCTCTGAAGATGATGCTAATTAAACATGTGATGCCTAATATCACTAATGCAGCTTTTACAACCATTTATTAGTGAATGCAATATAGAATACATCAAACATTAGTGTAGTTTGCTATTTTCTCATTCTCTACCAGTCCTTCTGTAGTCTCAAGGACTCCATGGCTGACCAGGTCCTGTAAGAGATACCTGTAAAGTTTGTGTATTATCTTTCTCCTCTGCTGTGTTATAGAAGCATCATTCAAGGGTGTTTTAGGAAGATAGTGACAGGGCTGTGCCATTGAGAGGATGCCTTTTTATTTACTGTTCTCTGCTGATCCGACAAGTGCTCTGTGAGAGGACAGGCAGTTATTCAGAGCATACTTACAATGAAGCTGGATGAAGGTGGGAGGAATGATCTGACCCCTCCTCTTACCACTCAACATTTGCTCAACACCCTTTTCCTTCAAAGCCCTATTTCTACATAAAATCAGATTATTTATTAATGATATCATTTATTTAAGTATTTGTTTATTACCTCTCTCTCTTCTAAAACTGAAGCTCTTTGAAGGCTAAAACATTGTTTGAATCTTTTGCCAAGGGCCAGCTCCCAGCTCAAGAACTTGCTGCATGGTAGGGATCCAATAAATGTTGGATGAATGAATGAAAAATGAGTCAGTGGATTTCAATTTGGCAAAACAAATATTGCCTTAGCTCTGACTATGGGTCAGATTTTGGGCAACACAGTGGATATAGAGATTCATAAGACAAACACTGATCTCAAGAAGAAAGGGAGAAGAGAAGAAAGGGAAGTGAGACAAACAGAAATGGACCCAGGCTTGGCAGATGATTCCATGGGTAAAGTGCTTGCTCAGTTAGTGTGAGGATCAGAGTTGGGATCCTAGAACTCATGCAGATATGGGATGGGATGGTGTCTCATCTGTAATTCTAGTGCTCAGGAGGCAGAGATGGGTATTCCCTTCGACAACCGCTCTGGGTTCAAGTGAGAGACACTCCTTTAACATATAATGTGAAAAGTGATCAAAGAAGGCATTCAATGTCAACGTCCGGCCTCTACATGCACAGGTATATGCATGCCTACACAAATGCATGCAACCCCATACTTGTAAACATGCCTAGACATATGTACAAAAACCTACATGCATGCACAGACCAACAAAATGGACCCTTTATTTTATTTTTTTTTTTAGTTGTTGAGCCAAAGTTGGTAGCCACGTGGAAGAAGTGGCTGAGCAGCCTGTGGAATTAAAACTTGATGAGTCAGAGTCATATTGTGTTTTGGAGTTGGCTTCCTCTTCCCCCACCTCCACCCCCACCAACACTCCAGATTAGACTGGAAGGCCACTTTGCCTGGCAGGAGAAATTGACATCCCATTGAAACTGATGAAATATTTAAGTGTTACTCCCTCAGAGTGTGCTGAGCATTGGCATTTGGGGAAAACTCATTTAATAAGAGGCCTGACCCATGGAAATGTGTCCTCGTGTCTCCTTTTTCTATGGGTTATACTGGAAACCAGGGACTACAGTGATGGGGGGCAAGCGAGTTGACAAAAGCATCTCTGGAGATCAAGTACTAAATGGTTCTTTATTGCTCACTTCTCAAGGAAGCTCCTGTTCCAGCTGCTTGCAGTAAGTGCAGGTTAGACCTATGAAGTTATTACAAATGCTACTTGTAAGCTGAAGAACTTCATTTTTTAATTGGTTCCTTTTCTTTCCTTCCTTTTCTGTTTTTCCCCCTAAACTGCTAATGCAATAGGAAGAACAAAAATTTTTATAATTTCTTAAGACACAGGAACTATTGAGAGAGTGAACAAAGGAGCTATTGAAACACTATAGACATTCAGAAAACCCACGAACATGCATAACCCCCTTGCCTTCTTTCATCGCACAATGGAGCCCTCTCTAATGAGCCCTGGTGGGGGTGGGGGGAAGCCAGGCTCAAAGCCCCCAGCACAACTCCTGTGGAATGAGAAATAGGCAGAAGGAGGAAAGGATGGGCTCTTAATGACAGAGAAAATGTAGGGGGATGGGACTTATTGTCCTGGCTGTCCTCTTTCTTTCTCCCTGACCATTTCTGCTTCTTCTCTCATAGGCTGCTAGCCATTGAAAGGCTAGCCCCAACCATGCTTTGCTTGAACTTTTAACAAAGTCAGGAGATAACTTTGATGGATTTGGGCAGAAGGCACTATGATAAAGAACCACCTTCAGCCCCTAGCTGTGGTGGTGACTCTTGATAGTTAACACACTTGCACTGGAGGATATTCATAGGGAGATTGGAAAAGTACATCTCCAGGTCCTTCCGGGAGGATGTTTCGAGATCATGACTTAGATTATTAGTGCCCTCCCTTTATCAATGGCTTCATTATTGATGGATCTAAATTTGATTAGAATATTAGGAATTGGTGCAACTGTAGTTGGTGTAGGGGTAGGAAGTAGCCACTGAGCTGGGTCTCTTTGAAGGGTTTATCTTGGCCTTGTCCCTTCTGGTTACATTCTCTGCTTCCTGTCATGATACGAGTTGCTTTCTTCTCTCAATCACTCCATGCCATGATGATCATCCTTACCTAGGGCTCAGAAGGAGTAGTGGCAAATGGCCATGAGTTGACAGTCCTGATATGGTCAGCCAAAATAAACCAAAGATTCCCCACAGCCACAAAACCAAAACCAAACAACTAAGACCCCCCCCAAACAAACAAACAAAAAGCACTGGCTAGTCTAGAGAGTCGGGGAAAATATGTCCATTAGTGGAGATCTCTGGTTGTCTAGCTGTAGACCGGAGGACACTGCTCTTGGTTTTCTGATTCCTGAGTTTATGAACTCTATTTTACACCCCTCTGAATTATCGATAACTGTTGTATCTCATAAGTCCTGTGCGCTAGAGGCTCAGCCACCGCAACCAATCTTCCTACCTAAGAATGTTCACCCCCATTTTCACATCCATTTCGGTGTTTCTGATCTGTGGATATGTCTGCTCCTTAGGTTATCTTTTGGACCACTTGAAACGTCTTCCTCATTCCCAGTGATAAGTGATATAATAAAACCTTTAACCTATTTTTAGATCATATGGAGTCCCGATCTGACTCTGGTTTGGAAATTATATTTTGACACTAGTTACTTCAAGGTGTTTTTGAAGTGGCAACTTCTGCAAGGCTCGTCATCTTCATGTGCACGGTGAGAGTAATAAACAGGGTGAAATAATCAAAATTTCAGCGAGGGGTTTGCAGTTAGTTGACTGTTCAGTTTGGTGTTGGTAGGGAGATAACATTTAGCAATTACTCTTTAGCCACTGCAGATGGTGAGTGGCGCAATGCTTGTGCAAACACTTTTACCAAGGGTGAATCATAAAACGTGATTCAGATGCTCTCTATTCCCTTATCACTCCTAGCATGGAATCGAGATTTGGGAGCAACTCTCAACTCCCTGAAGCTTAGGAGAGAGAGGCCTGGAACCAGAGGATGGCAGCTACAGGGTCAGCTTTGGTGGGTGGTCGTGGAGGAGGACTTTCTGACAACCGCCATAGAGTGGCAGCTCCCTGGGACAGCAAGCTTCCGTCACTGAGCATGCGTAAGCAGAAGCTGTCTTGATCATGGTAAAAGTAGTAGCAGATTTCTAGATGTAACTCCTGCTTATGAGAATCTTAACGCAGAGAAGCTGGCCTGCGGGTAAACAGTGGCCACAGCCCATTTCCAAAAAGCTCAAGTGCCACAGCTTTCCAGTCTCTGGGGATCCGGGTAGCCCCATCCCAGATGTATACATATGTACAACGCCTGCGCACTGACACAAGGCAGCTATGTGCTGTGACTGGATTTTAAGTCATTTCTTACTCGCACAAGAGGATACTGACTTATTACAGAGTTGCCCGCTCTGTGGGATAGGAAAAACTGGTGACCCTATGTACAGGATCAGGCTGTTGCTTACATGTATGACTCAGAAGGAATCACACATGTGCAGCTACAGGGAGATAAGAGATGTAGAAGTATGCCATGCAGGCTGGGCCCGGCAGACCGCTCTGACCTGACTCTTTTCTCTCAATCTTTATCTCCACTGTGATATCGACTATGTCTCAAACTTGACAACCTTCCCTGATTTCTTTCCAGTTTTCCCATTCCGTATCCAACACCCACCTGAATCCTTGGGTATGCTGATGGATGCCACTTGCAAGGGAAGTGCATCACCAGCCCTCAGCCAGAACCTCTAGGCTGCGCCTACTCTCTCTATTCTTGTACCCTGTGGAAATATTTCCACCCAGCGCACAAAGGGGGCATGGTAAGCCGTAAGATAGCTATACCACTTCACCGTCACAGGCTTTCCAGGCTCATTCAACCCAAATGTCAAAGTCCTTTTATACATCTCTATGTTAACCATTGTCAGCTGTAAGAAGAAACCCCCTAACCACAGCGGAGACTACCCCAAGTCTATGGTGAGTGCTCAGCCACAGTGGGCCATCTATAGCAACTTCTCCCAAGCCAAGGTTCAGAGGTCATTGCAGAAGAGGAGACAGGGAGAATGTAAGGTCTGGATGATGAGAAGGGGTTGCTGTGATCTGCTGGTCTTTGGGCATTCCGTGGCTGTTACACACGTGCTACACACATGAACTAAGAACAGTTGTGTTTACCCACACAGAGTCAAGCCAGTTAAAAAATCCAGCACGGCTGGGGCGGGGGCCTCTGAGATTTGCCCTCAGCTGAGGAGCTGTTGATGGGTGATGGCTGCTGGGGTGGGGGTGAGTGGCTCTCCTTTGGAGTTCTGGCTCCTGGCTGGTTGTCCATGCTCCAGTGTGTAGCTCCACAGCCTACGCATCACTAACTACGCTCAGTGGGTTATTCAAGACAAGAATGGCCATGAAGTTGGAAGGGAGGTGTGTTGGGGGATGTCCAGGAGAAGCGGGGAGAAGGTAGTAGGACTGGGTTTATCATAGTATGTCGTATACAGCTGTTAAAATTTCCGAGAATAAATACAAAGCATTATTTTTCAAAAGTCAAAGTCCTTACAAAACCTAGGCATCCTTACATGATCTGCTTTGCTTTATAACCACTATTTTATGTCTTTCGCTCTACCCCAGCCCCACTGACTTCATATTCTTGCCTCAGGACTTTTGCATCCGATCCCCTCTCTGGAATGCTTTTCCCTCAGATAACCACATGGCTATTCTCTGAACTCTCTTCATAATTTTGCTTTTTTGCAACCCAAGTGAAGCCTTAGCTACATGCTATTCATTGCAACCCGTTTGTTGCTCCTTCTGCACGCCCGCTGTGTTCATAAGCTTTCTGCCACTGTGATAAAATACATGAGTTCTTATCATGGCTCGACATTTCAGGCTGTGGCTGGTTAACCCCATTTCTTTTGTGTCTGGGGTGAGGCAGAACATCATAGCCGGAAGCAGGAGGTGAGGAAGGCTGCTCATGGGTATGGTGGCAAGAAAGTAGAGGGATCGAGGAAAGAGGCCTAGGTCCAATTTTCCTATAAAGGGCACTTCCCCAAGCCCTCACATTTGTCTCCTTGGCCAAGACTCCTAAAGGTTCCACCACCAACTAGTGACATCACAAACTGCTGACCAGAATACAGCCTTTGGAAGACATTTAAGATCTAAACCATAGTACCTCACATTTTTTTTCCTACATTGAGTTCCCCATTACCACCAGTACTGTTCAGCATACTAATTGTCTTATTTTCTGTTTTTCTTCTTTCAGAATATGAGCTCAGTAAGAGCAGGAATTTTTACATGTTCTGGTCATGGTTCCATTCTCCTAGCATTTGGGACAGCACTTCATAGCACCAATTAAATACTTGTTGACATGAATGAGTAATTCTACAAAATACCGTATGTTCCAAGCATTTGTCAAGAGGTTCCAATGACTCTCTTTCTGCTTCCCTCCCCCACATCCCTCTAGAGATTCAGGGGTTAAAACCTAGGGTCTCATGTGCAAGGAATATGCTGTGCCAATGTGCTATGCCCAACCCCCTTTGAGAGGCCCTATTGGGCATGCATTTCTTGATTTTTGGTTGTTGTTTTTTTCTTATTTTGGGGAAGGGGAAGACATAGAGACTCATTCTGCTGCCAGAACCAGGCTGGAACTCATGATCCCTCTTCTCAGGATCCAGAGTGCTGGGATTACAGCTGCACACCACTGTGCTCCTTTTGTACAGGGACTTTTCTAAGAAAGGAGGTTTATGACATGGCTCCTTATAATCTTTATCTCCTGATATTCATGCCCTTGCACATCCTTCATCTCAAGTCTAGATGAACCTGAAGATACATTTATAAAAATACACTGTGGTGAGAAAAAGATGATGGGATTATCACTTCTACAAAGAGGTCCCAAAAGATTGAGTCTTCTGTGCTGTTATCTCTCTTTCTTGAAGGCCTCTTTCTCTTGCCCTCTTGGTTACTCACTGCGATGAAGCAAGTTGGCATGCTGTGAGATACTCTAGAGAGGTCTGTAAGCCAAGGGAGGCCTTTGAGTAATTGCTTGTTAAGAACCAAGGCTGGGTGCTGGAGAGATGGCTCAGTAGTTAAAAGCACTGGCTGCTCTTCCAGAGGACCTGGGTTCAATTCCCAGCAGTCATATGGCAGCTCACAACTGTCTGTTACTTCTGTTCCCTTAAACAGACATATGCACATTTTATATAAATAAATTATTTTTAAAAAGAACCAAGGCTGAATTTTACCAGTCCACATGGACTGATGCCAGCCCACTCCCATATGAGGGAACATATCCTTCAGCTGGTGAGCCTTTGCATAAGCCTGTAGCCCTGGCCCACATCTCAGCTGTGGCTTTGTGAGACAGTGAGATCTAGGACTTGACTAGCTCTGCCTATATTCTTGTCAGCAGCAGAAACTATGAGATAACAAATGTAAATTGTTTCAAGGGCTACATAATGAGGACAGTTTGTTACACAGCAGATTGTAGCTAATACACTTCTGGTTTCTTCTTTACCTAGTGAAAACTTAAATTGTTCTTTTGTTTTCCTCTAATCTGCACTTACATTTAGTCAGTCTCCCCAGCCCCACTCCCACCCCTGCTCTCCTACTCTCCTTCGTTTCCCTTCTCTCTTTTTCTCCTATCTGTGGGATTCCAGGCATAGGTGTTTGACACAACTTCAGGCTCAGCAAACTGCCCGAGACCCTGTCAGCAATGCCATGATAAGGCGTGTAAATCCTCAGCACCTTCTGACACTTTCCAAGGCCAAGCCATCAGTGAGACCTGTTTGATTATTCCAAGGCATGTCACTGCCCAGAAGGCCTGCTGGTATTTATAGGGAGCTGAGAGTTCGGCACTGGGGGAAAATGCGTTCCAGACTGTTGCACTTACTTTCCGATAGAATCATATTCTCTGAAAAATGGCACAGGATGTTGAGCTGATAGGAAATTCACCACGATTGTATGGCTCACTGAGCTTGCATTGTGGCTGAGAAAAATCATCCTGTTGGGTTGGAGAGATGACAGTCACATCTCCTCAGCCGGCTGGTGATAGATGTTTGGGGACAGACCGGAGACGAGACTGCATTCTTCTTTGGACTTGAAAATCACTGAGTTGCATTTTAAAGTAAATCAACAGAAAAGAAGGGCACACTGACAGAAACATCACCAAAGCTCAGCCCATCAGTGGTGTGAGCAGGTAGACGAAACAGAAAGCTTTGAGATAAGAGTTCAGAAATTCAGAGAGGCATTTTGGTCTGTCATTTGTAATAGCTAAAAACTTTGAGGAAAATATATTCTCATATGAAAGGGTTTGGAGGAGGTAAGTTTAATCAACCAATCAATCAATCACTCAGCCAGTCAACTAATAAGTCAACTGGTAAATATTCAACATTCCTACCTTGTACCTGGCAAATAAGATTTACCTTTTTTATTAAGGAGTTCATGGAAAACAGCTAAGGCAAACATAAAACTTCAGTATGGTACGCTGAGGAGTTAGACTGGCTGGGAGGCTGAATGGACATCAGTTGGCCTCATCTGCAGGAGACAAATGTAGATTTTCCTGAGAAGATAGACCATGCTGGTAGGTGACCAAATCAAGATCTGGGGAGCAGAGGGCATTCTGGGATGAACAGGTGGTTTATGCAAAGGACCAGCAGTGTGAGCCAACCTGTCTGTGTTGAGGAATTAAAAAGTTCATGAAGGCTGTTGTGTGCTAGATGAGAAGATGATATGAGACCCCAGGAATTCTATGAGGCTGGTCTAAGAGGCCTCGAGAGTCAGTCTAAAGTGCAGAGTCGTTGCTCGCAGAAGCAGGGAGTACAAGACAGGCCTAAACAGAGGTAACTGATCAGGTTTGATGTATAAAAAGATCACCCTTAAGTTCCAAGTGGAGGAGAGGTTGGAAGGGGTGAGGATGAAGACAGAAAGACCCATGAGGGTAAAGAAAGGGCAAGTGTTCCTCTCTTCCCACCCCTGTGAACCATGCTTACTGTGGGCCATTTCCTTTTCCCTGACTGGGTTTTTAATGTGGTGTCTGTTTGCAGGTAGTCAGAAACATCGCTTGAGGAGAACCATGTAGCTGGAGGCCATCTGCTTAGAACTAGCCTAAGTGGCCAGGGCAGGTACCCAATGTTCCTTTTCTTAACCACGGATGTTCTTTCTCTTGACCATGATGAGCCCCCAGCCAGGGCATGGGCTGTCCTGCTTGGGCAAAGATGCAGGATGTTCAGGAGTTCTAAGGACACCATGATACATTACCAATTCCTGCCTGCCTGGCAGAAGGCTATCCCAGCCAGGGTTGGAGAGAAGGGGTCGTCCTCTGAGTTTAACAGCAGTCACCCTCTTCAGAGCATCTGCAGTTACCTACTCACACTGAGGATCTGGCCTGCTCACTGCTGACAGTCCCTGTCACTGGAGGGGTGTGAGGGGATCGATCGAACGTCACCTGATCTCAGCCACTCCCTACCCTGCACACCCCAGATAGTTGTTGGTCATTCTGCCCTAGTATGGTGTGGAAGATTAACTGAGGAGAAGACTCCATTTAAGCAGATGAGGGGAAGTCTTCATCCATGTTGAGAGGAGACTTTCCAGGGTGGCTGTTTGGGGTCATTTGTGCTCCTATGGGAAACCCCTTACCCTGCTCTGTAAGCAAGCCCAATCTACTCACCGGTTTCTCAAGCTGGACTCTGGCAGAATCTGACTGTGGTTTGTTACCGGTGTTTTATGGGAGTGGGTAGATGTTTATGTCTCACTAAGAAGGGAGGCTTCCCCTATTTCTTCTCATTACTCATCCCCACTTGCTGTTCATCTTAACCAGACCATCTGAAAACAGCCAATTCCAGAATTTGAGCTCCTTTTTCTGGACTCAGCTCAGTCCCTTATCCCTCTTTGTCTAAGACACACACACATGCTGGCCAATTTTTGAAGACTGAAACCATTTCCTACAGCCATCACAGCAGCCAGACCCGGACTGGGCACATGTCTTACAAGAGGTCTGGGGTTTTATTGTAACAGCTAGTCATCTAAGGCAGCTAAGACATTCCTTCCCCTCTGAAATTGTGAACTCTGTAAGCACGCGCCCGCACCATGCCTGAGTATGACATCCATGGATGAAGGAGCCGCCATTAGCCCTAGGGAAGAGTTTCCAGTTTCCAGTATGTGGAACTGACAGGATGCAATCAGGGCTTTTGCTCTGTCATTCCAAGGCATCGCCAGTCCGACACCAGAAGCTCGCCTGGCACCCCCTTCCCTGCTGCTAAACACTGTGTGTTGGATTTGGGCATGCTAGGCTTCCAGTTAGATGGAAAACATATCGTTCTTTCAACAAACATTTGCTGAGTCCCTACGCTGTGTTCTCTCATCAGACTGCCAGCAGTGCCCATCTCTGGCTCCAGAAGCTGTCCTAAGGAGAGCAGTATGTCATCTTCATTCTGAGCAGAACTCAGAGCCGTCTCTTTCCTCATTTGCTCCCCACAGGTCCTTGTCCTCGTTTGGGCGCGGGAGGTGTCTTCCAGCTTTCAGGAAGCACTGCTTGGCATCCTCTGGTGTGACTGACTCAGTTGGAGCTGCTATAGCAAGATCTGTAGGCTGGATGGCTGGAACAACACACTTCTGTTGTCTCAGACTCCCATGCGATTATTCTGTCTAATGCAGAAACTCTCTTGTAATCAGCTGCTTTCCTGCGGGACCCCACATGGCCTTTCCCTACAGTGAGCATGTAGAAAGAGAGCACTCTCCACCCTCTCCTCCTTCTTTCAATTCTCTTCCTCTTCTTCCTTTTATTCTTCCTTTTCCTAC
This sequence comes from Psammomys obesus, assembly GCF_907164565.1. NCBI lineage: Eukaryota > Metazoa > Chordata > Mammalia > Rodentia > Muridae > Psammomys > Psammomys obesus. The sequence goes on from NW_026586589.1 coordinate 1,795,173, forward strand.
CCCTCCTCCTCTTCTCTGCCTCTTCCTCATCTCCATCCTCCTGATCTCTTCCCTCTCTTTTCCTTTTGTTCTCCTTGATGTGTCTCTTTTCCTACTTTTCTTACTCTTGCCCTCCTAACATCTTCTTTCTCCTCTTCCTCTGTCTGCTCCTTCTCTTTCCTTTTCTTTTATCATTCCTAAGAAGATCCTACCCTTATTCCTCATTTAACCATAGTTGCCTCCTAAAAGCCAAACCCAAATGTGAGCCCACCAAGAGTTACATCCTCAACTTAAATTTTTGGGGGTGGGGGGGTGTTACAAGCCAGTTTAAAACTCTGCCCTTCTCCATGTCTGAGCCTTGAATCCTCACCCTGGCCTGAGACTTGGTACTCTGAGTGTAGGGGGTGGATGGTGATGGCCAAAGAGGAGGGACTCAGGAGAAGCAGCTTGTGTCTTCCAAACAGCTTGAGGATGGGTGTTTGCTGTCAAGCCTCTATGTTTTATATACTAGGCACAGCAGTTATCCTAAGCTGGCTCATTTATTTGGCAGGCGTATCATGCTGCTTTCTACAAGGTAAATTGTGCTATTGTGCAAGCTTTGTCTCCCAGTTGAGAGCAGAAGTCGCAGGGGATGTGCATGAGGACACACAGCAGGAGACACAGAGGAGTCTTGATTGGCAGCATTGCATGGTGAGTGCTCTAAGGGGGCGTGTCGCCAAATGCACCATAGAGCAAGTGTTCAGGGCCATGGTCCTTTCCAACAGGATTTTCTTGTTTATCCTTAAGCTGGTTCTTGTCACATGGCAAACTCTGTCTCCTTTGATAAGACTTCATAAAGTGAGAAAGGAATTTAGCCCATCTTATTTTAAATGCACATCTGCACTGGCAGGGATGCGTCCCCTGAGCTGCTGATGCTGGTGTCTGAGGGGGAGCAGCAGAGTCGTGAGGTGGTTTTCATCAAGCAGATGTTGCCTCCTGGGATCAGATGGATTGGGAACTCTAAAGATTAGGGTCCATCTTTCTCACTGTCACCCAGATCCCAGGCTTAGTGTCCCCACTTGGCTTTTTCAGAAGGAAGCATTGGGAGATGATGCTTAGACTTATCCAAAGGACTTCTTGCTGCAATGGGCTTTAGGCATGCTATAAGCAGCAGCTTAGAGGCAGGCTTCCCAATCTGGGAACCACTTTTTTTTTTTCAGCCTGTTTAGGTTGTAGATGTAGATGTAGATGCCTGGTGAGGATGTAGAACTTATTGGTCATGGTCATGAGTTATAGCATTCCAGCATGCGTAGTCAACAGTGGAGGAGAAGCTTCACCATCCATGAGTCACACCTTTCTAACATGTGTAATCAACAGTGGGGGAGAAATTTCAAGTACTAACTAAATGATTTGCTGACACATTGTCATGGCAACTGCTAATCCTTGAGGGTTCTGTTCTTGAGTGGTTTCTCTGACATATGTTTAGCGCTGAGGATACTTGTATTCCAACAAACGTCAAATCAAATACTATTTTTCAGATTTTATTTAGGAGGAAAATCTGCCCATCATTTTGGCTCTGAGGGATGTCAGAATAAGGAAAACTTTTCTCCACCACTGGCTTTGAGTCTTGTCAGGTGCAAGTGCTGTCTATCTCTACCTAATTTTCTCTATGCTCCTGTATTAGTCATCTTTCCATGGCCATAATAAAGGACCTGAGATAGCCAACTTACAAAGAGCAAAGGGTCAATTTGGCACACAGTTTTTAAGATTGTTTGGGGTAGTAAATCATGGGGATAATGAATGGTGGAACAAAAATGGTTATCTTGTGGCCAGTGTGTTGAATGAGATTGCCTCTGCCCCCCATAAGCTCATATATTTGCATGGTTAGTCTTCAGTTGGTGAACTGTTTGAGTTTAGAAGGATTAGGAGGATTAGGAGATGTGGCTTTGTTAAATTAAGTGTGGCCTTTTTGGAAAGAGTGTGTTACTAGAGGTGGGCTTTGAGGTTTCAAAGGTTTCAAAAGCCCATGCCAGGCATCTCTCTCTGCCTTCCTGCTTGTGGATCAGTATGTAGAACTCTCAGATAATTCTCCAATGGCATGCCTGTCAGCGTGCCACCGTGCCCAGCCATAATGATAATGGCCTAAGCCTCTGACACTGTAAGCAAACTCCCGATTAAATGCTTTGTTTTATAAGAGAAACTTTGGTTATGGTGTCTCCTCACAGCAGTAGAATAGTGACTAAGACAGTCAGAAAACAAGAATAGAGCTAAGAAGAGGTCAGGGCCTCACACCCCCATTCAAGGTCTGCTCCATCACTGACCTAAGGGCCCCCATTGACCTAAGAATCCCTCATCTGTCTCACCTCCTAAAGTTTCTCCCACCTTCTGATGGCACCAGCCTGGGACACAGTCAACATCGAACACAGGTGAGTCCTGCCTCGGTATCCAGTGCACGAGTCTCCCAGGATAGGTGTGAGTGCAGCCAACACATTTATAGACGACAGTGTCATGTTGAAATGCCAGGATATTGCTCACTGCACATGTAAAGTAAAGTAAAGTAGGGTGCCTCTTTTTACTTTAATTTTTTTTAAATGTAAGAAATGGGAAAGTTTCCATGTAATACATATATTTCCTGAAAGAAATATCAAACTATGGGAAATGCACTCACTGGGGAAAATAACAGCTATGTGTGAGATCATTGGTGATTAATGTGCTTGGTTTCAGTTTTATTCTTTCCTTGTTCATATTTATGTATCTGTGTGTTTTAAACACAATTGGAATAATTATATGCATGATAGATTGTTTCATATTCTGCTTTATTACTTAACGTTTGAGTATAAACATGTCCCTGCACTTCAGATTATTTAGAAGTGTAAATTATTGATAACAGCATGTGCTTTAACTGCACGTGTATATCACAACTATTTAGCTGGTTTCCTATTGTGGCTGAACACTTTTGAATTCCTTTGAATGCTTATGAATAATGCCATACCAAATATCCTTGCGTGTAAGTCGTAAAGTACCGTTTTAGAAGAGAGTTGCTCTGTCAAGCACTCAGGATGTTTAAACTGACATACACGTGCGGTTCCTTGTGGGAACATTGCAGTGACATATCTATCTATCTATCTATCTATCTATCTATCTATCTATCTATCTATCTATCTATCTATCATCAGAAGCTGAATGACAGCCATCTTGCCAAAAGGAGGTAAATATTCTCTTGGTGTCACACAACTTTTCTGAGGAGATGTAAAGAGTACTTACTCGTCCTCCTAAGGTTTCACCAGTCTTGACTTGGAGAAACCAATGAGTTTATTAGGCTTGCTTACAGAGCAAAAAGCAAGGGGTTAATGGGCAGGGGCATGGGTGACCTTAAAACAGCCATATTGGTCTGCACACAACATGGATGATGATCCTCTATGGCTGTGTAGCTGAGCCTCCTCCCTTATCCCTTCTCACAGAGCCCCAGGCCACGTGCCTTAGGGCAGAAATCCATACAACTGGTTGGAAGGGGTGGCTAGATACTCAATTGATGGTCCTCTGACCCTCCTTTCCACCTCCTCTGAGGGAATGTCATCTGTCAACCGGCCTAACTGTGACCGTCTTTTGTGAGTAGGCCCAGCAGAACTCCTGAAGGTAGTGGAGAGTGGCTCAGAGAATCACCCTGTAAAACTGAATATGTTGTTATTTTACTATTTGCAGCTTGTGGCAAAGCCATGCGTGTAGTCACCTGTGGGCTAGGAGGTGTGAGGAGAACCAAAGGTATGCCTGGCAAGGCCAGTCCTTGTGGGAGAGGTATTGGTGCATTGGCGTGCATGAACAGTAGTGGTGACTGTTTCCTTGCTGTGACAAAACCCTTGTCAGAGCACCTTAAGGAAGGAAGGTGTGATACTCCATGTCGATTATCCAAGTCGATAGAATCTAGAATCACCCAGAGAGAAGGAATTATCTAGTCTCCGGATAGTGCCTGTGAAGGACTATGTTAATTAATTGGGGTGAGAGGACCCATTTTAGAAGTAGGTGGTGCTATTCCCTGGGCCTGAGATGTGAGCTACATAAAATGAGAAAGCTAGCTGAACAGTGGATCCATCACTCTCTGTTTTTCCAATGGTGGATCAGACATGCCCACCTGCTTCCAGCTTCTGCTGCCTTGACTTCTCCACCATGAAGAACTAGACCTTGAACTATGAGCCAAGACAAACCCTCCTTTGCTTCAGCTGTTTCTGTTGAAGTATTTGTCACAGTATAAGAACAAATAAAGCATGGCTTTTTTTTTTTCTCTTAGAAGCATGGCTTTTTTCTCTTAGCACACAGTTGGGGCATACCGTCCATCAAGGCAGGAAAGTTGCAGAGACAGCAATCTGAGACAGTTTGTCACAATGAAGGCTGGCACTCAACTTGATTTATCTCTTTTTATTCAGTCTGGGACCTCAGCCCAAGGAATGGCGTCACCCATGAGGGTGCGTCTTCCCAGATCACATAATCTAATCTAGATATTTCCTCATAGGCATTATCAGAGGCTTGGCACCTAGGTGATTCTAGAATTTGTCAAATTGGCAACCAATATCACCCTTCATAGGATGTTCTGTTCTTCTGTTTTGAAGTGAAAGAGGCCACACTTCTGTATGGGTAGACACCATCTGTCCTGGAATAGCTGCAGAAAGGGAAGATGTTTCTCACCAGAGAAGATAAGCTAGGCAAACTGAAGGCTCCAACGTGTGGGACATAGGAGTTACTGCCACGCACTATCTCCCAGCTGGCTGAAGGCCATTGCTCCAACACACCTGCTCCTTTTCCGGTCTGACCCTTTCTTAGTCCTCTAGATAGACAAACCGTTTCCCATGCTTTATACACCCAAGCTGCACAGCAGGGTCTGCACACGGCTCCTGCTGTCACTTCTCCATGTTGTCACTCTCACAGACGTGTGCCAGATGCACATGGTGTATGGCATGAGGACAGATGTGCCCTAGGGAGTCTGTCCTGAGCTTGCTGCATCCCGGCCTGTTTGTCCACCCCTGTAGCTCACAGCTGCAGGTGCAGGGTTCCCCAGACAGCTGCAGTCATCCGAGTCCTGTCTGGGCTCTGTCCTCTCATCCCCTCCCTCTGTCCTGCACTGGGCATCTCCAAGGGCTGCCTTGCTGGGAGCAGCTGTTGATTCAGATTTTCATCAGGACTTTTATAATTAAAATTCGAAGCTTTCAGACATTTGCGTTCCATTACATTGAAGGAGCAGCTGTTAAAATTTGAGGTAGGGAACCAGGGGCTTGTGCAGTGCGCTTGGGGTTAGATTAATTAAGTATGTAGATGCATTTCCCTTCTCACAGTCTGGATACAGGACTGGGAAAGCAACCCCCACCTCTATGCCCTGTCCTAGTTTCTATAAGCCAGGCACTGTGTTATCCAGTAATACTTAGCAGACTTGGAAACTAACTGTATGTGATGGTCAGATCCTGGCTCTGCTCTTCATTGTCTGGGTGACCTTGGGAAAGTTATCTCATTGTCAAATGAAGAGAAATGACACATACGGTCCAAGTACAGTTCATGTATAGATTAATTAGGGTTCTTTAAAGGAACAGTACTGAGAGAATAAATGTATGTTAAAGGCGGATATAGTCTACTGGCTTACAAGTTGCATCTAGCCTTGGGTAGTCCAACAACGGCTATCTCACACTAGAGAGGCAAAGACTTCCATATCCCATAGTGGCTCAGTCTCCAATGCTGGATGTCTCAGCAGACCCAATCTGGTGCTGAAGCCCTGGAAGCTTCTCAGAGAGCTGCTGGTCTTCAATCTACACTGGGCATCTCAGAGAAGTTGGTTCTCATACTGGTGAGGAGATGCCATGGAAGCAGAATGGACATAGATGATGCTGCGTGAACTTGCCAGAGAGCGAGGGCAAGCAGGAAAAAAGCAAAGCTTTCCTCTTCCACGTTTTTCATATGGGCCCACTGAAGCCTGGTTGCTGCCCTGCTGAGGCTTGACATAAATTGTTCAACTGAGATGATGAAATAAGATCTGTAAAGGTTCAGAAACAGATCCCAGGGATCATGGACACAGCAGGAGGCTGGGACTATCCTTTGTGTGGTGCTGACACACGAGTTTACTCTTGGGGATGTCATCTATTAGCATGCATAATACTCTGATCCAAGATTATCTGGAAGCAATTCCAGCAGGAGATTTTGTGTCTACCTGTGAAACATGTCCTTGTCCATCCCTTGCTGGGTGCTTGTAAGCCTTGAAGCATAAGGTCTAGTGGAATGAATTGCAGTAAGAGTGGCTTTGAGAAAAGTTGTTCTTAGCTACCTGGACTTGACGATTTCCGGAAAGGAGCCAAGAGAGGAGTCCAGACTGACATGACCCACTGCTGTATTTGTGAGCTGGAGAAGGTCAGTGCCAAGGGCCTGAGGTCACGTAGGAATGAAGAGAAGATGGGCAGGGATCGACCTAGCAAGGGTGCTGTGTGGGAAGGGCATACACGGACATTGCATCAGAGAAAATGGTTTTCCATGCTTTCTAGTCCTTTGCATGCAAGGAGAAGTTCTCAGTGTTGGATGTTAGTAATGTGATGGCCTTCTGACACTAATGTTCATTTTTTTACCTTAGAGGCAGCAGGTTTCCAGAAAGCCCTCGGCATGTGATGCTATTAACGCTATGAAGCCAGTATTTACTTTTCCTTGCCCACACACCCTAATCCTTTGAATTTTACCTTCATGGTTTGTTTTTGGTGAATGAGCCCATCATCCATTTTTAGTAGAGTATGAAGATGCCTTTTAAAGAAACATGTAAAAGCGAACTATGTATGTATGTATGTATGTATGTATGTATGTATGTATGTATGTATATATATATATATATATATACACACACATATGTAAATGTTTATATGTATGTTTTTAAATGTTAACTAAGACTTGGATAAATGACTCAGTAAAGTGCCTGTTTCACAAGCATGAGGACCTGAGTTCAAACAGTGGAAACAGTGTAAAAAGACAGGCATGGTCACATGTACTTGTAATCCCAGTGCAGGGGAGTCTGAGATAAGTGGATTCATGGGGCTGGCTCAACTCGAGTTGAGCTGGAGAGCCCTGGTCCCAATGAGAGTCCCTGTTTCAATGAAACAATTGGAGTTCCGCTCCTGAGAAATGCATGAGGTTTACCTTTAACCTCCACATGCATGTGTACACATGTCAAAGTTGCATAGACACGCACACATGCATACACACACACATACTCATATCTACTAAATTTCACAAAGCTAACACAAGAGGTCCAAGAGAGCTCAGCCAGAACTTCTGCAAAAATGGGGTTTGCTAGCTTCAACGTTTCACTGTTGCAGCTTTAGGTTTCCAGTTTGAAACATGCTGCACGCTCAGTGATTTTTATACTATGGCCTTGAAACCCCTGCACTTGGAGGCACTTTATCTGTGTGCATGCTTAGGGACCATCCTTGTAGTATTCTGAGTCCCCAGAGCCCAGCCCAGGAATCTGCATGTCACACATTCTAAGGGGATTTATGTAACAAATAAAGTGTGAGGACCCCAGATGAAGTCTTTTGAACACAGACTTGTCAATCAAAGCCCTTTTGTGTCCAAATCTCTGCTCAGGGCCACAAGCTCACCTACGTGTTTTGAACCCCTTTCTCTCTGCTGTGTAGCCAGGCTAATGCAGCTGCCTTATGTGACTGCTATAAGGTTCAGCCATTTCCCAGCTGTGATGTGCTGTGTGCATTTGAGCCATTGTGTGTAACCTCAGCTTTCTTCACCTTGGAAATGTCAAAGTGATTTCACTTGTACTTAAGTCCTCGTGGCAAAGAAATTGGATGCTTGTATGTGTTTTAGGCTACGTGCTCCATTTTGTCTATTTTGCTTCTACATTTGTACTTTTGGAATCAAGTTGTTTTTGTTCCCAGGGGTCTCAGATGCAGCCGTGGAGGCTGGCAAGCATTGCATAGCCTGCTCACCAGACCGTGGCTGCATCTCTTCTATTACCGAAATGGAAGGCTGTTTTACACCCAGGTGCTATGGCCTTCCTTTGCTGGCTGTGGGCAGCAAAAAGCCCAGAGATCTCCCAGGGCTTTGTAACACAGACTGTAATTGAAAAAAAAAAAAAAAGAAGAGGAGAAAGACGTGATATTAAAAGGCAGATGTAAAAGTGGTCAGGGGAAATTGTTATGTGAATCCATATCATTTATTCGGAGTGCCCAGTTTAGCTTGAAACAGATGGGGTACTGATGACATCAGACAGTCTTCACCAAGGGCACCCTAGGCATGTAGAGTTCCTGGGATTAATTCCAGTAGCTCCCAGTTCTTTTGACTGTTACTGAGTGACCTTGTTGAGTCATCTGGCTTTTCTAGGTTCTCATTTTTTTTTTTTCCTCAAAGGCAAAATAGCGGTGCTAATGAATCTGCCTCTTGGGGCTATTATCCGGATGACTAGGAAGATCCATGTGAGAAGTGTGTTGTCACCTAGGTGGTGGTGTGTGGGTGTTGGGTACCCATCTGTCACCTGGCAAGTTATGTGCAGGCATTTCCCACTGTCTGGAAGCCTTCAACCAGTTTTAATCCCTGAGGTCTTGCACATTTAGGAGCTTTTTATGTCGTTTGATTTAGAGATTGAAAATCCATGGGCCTTGAGCCCGGCTCATGGTCACAGAAATGTACTATTCTGAGTGTACAGTCTTCTTTAAACATTGTTACGGGGTCCCTTCTGATAGAATCTGTAGTTTTCATTTCATTGAGAATCCTAACCCTCTGTATTTCCCAGCCTGTGACTCTGTTCATTTTATTGCCTGCGAACGGAGAGCCCTGGTGTAATCTTTAATGTTCTTGATTTCAGTTAGCATCTCTAGACCCTGTGGCTGAACATGCTATAGGCATAACTGGCCCCCAGTCATACTTTAGATACATGGCTGACATCAGCACCTGTGGTACAGGGCAGAAAAGAAAGTTGGGGGGCTTCCCTAACTCCATTATGGAGTATTTTCTGTTTACAATAATGGAATGTTTTGTTTTGTTTTTCCACAAGATAGGTAGGCATTGGGGACTACAGGGATGGATCCCAACTCAGCTTAGCATGGGGATGCTATTTAAAGAATGCTTGATGCCTCAACTTCACTTTCAAGAATGAAGATACCATAGGTCCAGGATGGTTTAGACTGCACCTGTCATCAGAGAGAAAGGTTCGAAGGACTTAACTGTGTCTGAACAGCTTCAGCGAAGCTGTGCAGGGCTATTGGTCCTAGGGTGCACTCTGGCAGCAAGGGAGTCATCCAGACCATCCTAGCCAGGCTCCTGAAGGCAAGAGTCTTCTCCTCCAGGGTGCCTTACTGCAGATCATTAAATGAAGCACCTACTGGTGATATGGGTGAGGTTAACAGAATCTGCCTGTCGGGGATGCTGAGATAGCAAGGGGAGATCAGAGAAAGAGATTAGAAAGCTGAGACCGTCAGCTTTAGGTATAAAGGCAAGAGCTGAGGTGTGGGTGGGCATATCAGTTAGGTAGTTAGACCAAGCTGAGTTCATTGGAGAGGGATAGAATAGAGACGCACAGTGAAGGGCCTTGTGTGGCTATTGTTACATGGGCTTGGGTGCAGTCCTCCAGATAAGTGTAGAGAAGAGAGGACTGAGGCCCGAGCACTCTAGTAAAGGGCCCAGGAAGAGTAGAAGAGCTCAGCAGTGGGGACTCCGCAGAGTGAGCTGTAGACTGGGAGAACAGCAAGGAAGTCCTATGTCTGAACCCCAGGGGAGGCCAGGGAGGGAGAGGTACCATTGGGTTTCTGTGATGGGGACTGAGATCTGGCCTTTGGATTCAGCCAGAGGTCAGAGGTGACCATGAAAAGAATAGTTCTCCTCTAGTCCATGAGAACCTGGATATGGGGAACAATAAACACCAAGGGGAGAGAAAATCCAGGCTTTTGTTGTTGCTATTGTTTTGTTTGTTTGTTTTTGTTGTTGCTGTTACTGTTCTCAGGGATAGCAAAGAGATAATTAGTACAGCAGCTTTGACACACCTAAACCAACATCTATTCTCAAAGAAAATAAGGTAACAAAACCATATTTCAGCAATCTTGGAAAATGGAGATTAAAAACAAATTCCCTAACCACACCTGCTCTTCACAATCATTGGTGTAATTCTTTGACCTTTATAGCCCCATTCTCCCCTCCACTCCTTTAGTATGCATATAATTTTTCTTTTTTTGTAACTTGAATTTATTTGTTTTTTTTTTTATAATTTACTTACTTTACATCCTGATTATAGCCCTCTCTCTCATCCCCTCCCGGTCCCACCCCCCCTTTCTTTTTCCCTATCCCCCTACCCTAGTCCTCAGCAAGGCAGAGCCCTCCTCCTCTACCATCTGACCCCATCCTATCAAGTCTCATTAGGACCGCCTGCATCCTCTCCCTCTGTGGCCTGGCAAGGCCACCCCATCAGGGGGAAGTGACCAAAGAGTGGGCAACAGAGTTCATGTCAGACACAGCCCCTGCTCCCCTTACTAGAGAACTGACATGAAGACTAAACTGACTATCGGCTACCTCTAAGAAAGGGGTCTGGGGCCTCTCCATGCATGGTCCATGGTTGGTATGTAAGTCTCCACAGGCCCCCGCTGGGCCCAGATTTGTTGCCTCTGTTGGTCTTATGAAGCTCCTGTTCCCCCTGGGTACTTATATCCCCCTACTCTTCCTTTTGATTCCCTGTGCTTTGCCCAAAGTTTGACTGTGAGTCTTAGCATCTGCTTTGGTTTCCTACTGGGTGGAGTCTTTCTTAAAACAAGCAAACAACCCCTGTGCCCCCAAAAACCCAAACAACCAACCAACCAAACCAAACAAAACAAAACAAATCCCCCATACTATTTAAAAGCCTAGTTCTAGATCGGTTGATATCTAGCTTTTCTTGCTTAACACTCCATCACAGGCATTTTTACATGCTATCTCCTTGCCACGGTTAACCTCAGTAGTTAAAATTCACAGGATCTCATTAGGACCTGTTCCCAACCTCCATATTTCCTGTGGTGTCTGAAGCTAATGAAGGGGATGAGGAAAATGTCTGTAAATATTTTGTTGTTTTGCAAACACAGGCACTCTTAAATCCAGTTTAATGATTGCTCAGTTTAATTAAACCCTCTTGGTCTTATTTGTTACCCAGTTCTCTGCACTGATTAGAGCCTGGTCTGAAAGGAGAGATTCAAATGTGCGTCGCAGTTGCTTTTCTTTCTCTCCCTTCACAAATGTGAAGGGAGAAATTTGAAAGCAAGGGTGTGTATCTGTTTTGTGTATTCCACTGACCTGAATTCCACAGTAGCCTTTTGTTTGGATGAGAGGCGGCAAATCTTTTGTATGGTGTGCTTATCCCATTTTTTTTTTTTTGAAAATGCATTAAGATATTTTTTTCTAGTTCATAACATTAAAGTGCACAATATAGTGAAACTTGGCCATGCTGCATAATCATGGAACCTTGTGATATTTACATGTGGAGTCGTTCCCTTACCCTAAAAATCTCTTTTCTCTTATTTCCTTTTCTATCAGTTTCCCACTCACTTCCCTCTCTGCCAACTCTCTGCCCCAGGCAGCAAATTCTCCACCTTTTGATACTATAGTTTTGCCATTGCTACCATTTTATATAAAAGGAACCATAGGGCATGTGGTCCTTTGTGCTTGGCCATTTAGGCTATTCTTTCCATGATTTGACCATCTTGTGCGTGGCCGAAGCTCATGCTGAGGCCTCTTTCACAGTAAGAATCTATGATGCACTTATGTTTTCTTTCCTGTCTCTGACTCAACTCATTCACCTTGTTCAGACTCAAATCACTATGACTGTGATAACTCAAGAGCACCTTTGAGTATGTTGTTGTTCATCTAGCCCTTTCTCCATGCTGTGGCCCTAGGCTGGCCTTTTGTGATGTTATAAGCTCTGACACAGCCAGCTGGAATCCTAGGGAGGGAATGACCTCTAAGATCAACACACAGGGGATTGCTTATTGTCAAAATTACCCTTGGAAAATCCTTTAAGGCTCCTGTGATAAAATATGTTTGGTGCATGATTCTTAGGCACAATGCAGTTAATAAGATCCATTGAACTGGGGCTGGGAAGATAGCTCAGCCTGTAAAGGCTGCTGATAAAGCTTAAGGTTCTAAGTTAAATCCACAGGATCCTCATAGAAAACTCTGGGTGTGATGGGCACGATCTTGTAATCCCAGTTCTTGGGAGAGCAGAAACAGGTGGATCCCTGGGCTTGAAGGCCAGCCAGTGTAGACTATTGGTGAGCTCTAAGCCAACGAGAGAGTCGGTGTTAAAACAACAAAGCAGATAGCTCATGAGGAATGACACCTAGGATTTTCTTCTAGTCTCCATAGGCATCTGCACACATGCACACACACGTACACACACACACACACACACACACACACACACACACAACGTAATGAACTAGACTTAAAGAATGTATAGAACAGTCAATACACAGTCAGCAGACACTGAAGATGTTATGCGTAGAATGGCTGTATAAGGTCTTCTTACTTAACTACAGGGATTTTTCTCATTTTGTTTTAGTAGTAAGTCTCTGACTTTAATTCAAATGATACTTTTGGGGGGTGGGTAGAAACAATCTAATGAGCTAATATTTGCAAAATAAAGCCTACAGTTGGCACCTAATATATTCAGCAAGATGTTTCATGGACTGGCATCTACTGCTTGCCAGATCCGAAGCACATGTAACTCATTTTTGTTTGTTTATTTTTAAACTTAAGGACTTGGGCCACCTGGCCTTAGCATTTTCCAACTGTCATCTCTGGCAGGGCCCACATTTTAGCATTATCTCATCGTAGAGGGTTGGTCCCTTCATTGCTTTGTCATCTGTTCAACATTCCAGCTCAGGTGGTGGGGGTCCAAATACCCTTGATCTCAGGAAGGGAGAAAAACCTGGGGGAAGGAAAAGTACTGGGCGCATCTACTGCTTTCCCTACTGCTGCTAGAGCTCTGTTGCTTGAAGACAGTCCTTTGTATTCCGAGCGGCTGACCATCCCTTTGTGCTTTCCTTGATTGAGACCCAGCATTGAAAAGTTGGACAGGTGCTTCTGCAGCCTGTAAAGAGAGCAGAGCTGCAGGAGTGTTTGGTGTTAGTTCTGAGGCATTGATATAAACTTTTAGTGCCTCCCCGTTTCTCAGTGGCAGACCTCAGCCTGAGATGGAGAAGTAGATGTCTTTGCCTGAGCAAGGAGAAGGATGTCGATGATGCAGCATGAGCTAGAAGGGCTCCTTCTGGAGTTATGCATGGGGAGGAAGCTTCAGAGAGCAATGAAGGTGCTAGTTTAAGCATTTAGGGCTTCACGATTCAGCCTTTAGAAGTCTAAGTGATAAAGAATGAATATGTGACTGAACACAAGTGCCCTCCACCTGTGCATACGTGTAGTTCATGCTTCATCCACTGTATGCCAGTCCCAGGGGGTGGTTGGAACTTTGTCTCTCTTTGTCCTGAACTGCAGACCCAGTCGAAGGACAGATTATAACTGTGAGCAGCAGCAAGAAAAAAATTTTAGGGAGGAGATGCTATTACAATAGGAAGGAGGGTTACAATGGGGAGAGTTTGGTTGGGGTGTGTTGGTTTGTATCCGAAATATCCTCCATGTGATGGAGTTTTGATATTTGTTCTCTAGCTGGCTATGCTGTTGGGAGAGGCTTTGGAACCTTTGCGTGCTCAGGGCTGGCTAGAAGAAGTTAAGTCCTTCTGAGGATCCAGCCCAGTGCCCCCATTCTGTTACCTTTCCTCCTTCCTTGTTTGTGGTGAGACCCAGGAGCCACTGGCACATGCTCCTGTCACCTTGAACTTCACTGTGGCTTCTCTTTCATGATGGACACAGATTCTCTGAAACCATGAGCCAAAGTAAATCTTTTCCACCGCCTGCTGTTTCTGCCCGGTGTTTGGGTGACTCAGATACAGAGTGAGTGGAAGGAGAGGTGGCCAGATTGTTAAGGGAACTGGAAATGTTCTTTATTGGTTAGCCAGTCCTGAGAAGGGTCTGTGGCAGAGGAGGAGAGCCAGGGTCTTATCTGATGAAGCCACACTGTGGTGTTTTGTCTACTATGGATAGTGCAACTACAATTCTGAGACAAATGGTGAGAATTTGGAAGGTCTTTCTCTTTCTTTGGCATAGGTGAGCTAAGGTTGTCCACAGCCTTATGTAAACTGTATGGGGGAACATGTTTCTAGGCAGTGACCTGTTTCCCGGAACATATCAGGCTGGAAGGATTTCTCCACCAAGAACACAGGGTGAAGCTCAGATTCTGCTGTCCTCCCTACTTACTGTGCCACGTGTGTGGACAACAGTAGCTCATGTCTCACACTAGCCCCCAGGGTAGAGTGAGAAAGATGGCCTAATGCTGCCCATCTGGGTTCTTACTGCACCTGAGCTATAAGGAGGACGGTTTCTGGAAGGTGGAGAGAGCAGGTGAAAGATCCCTGGTGCCAGTCTCACTCAGGTAGGCAAAGAGACTGTGGAAGCAATGAGATGCTGTGAGATCATGTGACCACTGAGTGAGTGTAGCCAGGGGAACAGCAGCAGCAACAACAGCAGTCAAAGGAACAGTGCTTCTGTCCTTTCCCTCAGACTTCCTCTTGGGTACAGCGGAGGAAGGTCCTTTGTTTGTAACATTGGTTCTCAACCTCTGGGTCCAAACCCTTTTGGGGCTTGCATATTGGATATCCTACATACCAGATATTTCCATCACTATCCATCAGAGCAGCAAAGTTACATTGATGAGATAGCAATGAAGTCATTTTATGGCTGGGGGTCACCACACATGAGGAACTGTATTAAAGGGCCACGATATTAGGAAGGTGGAGAACCACTGCTCTGTAAAAGGATGAAGGATGAAGGAGGAGAGCTAACCACTTCTGTCTCCCACCCCTAAGTTCCAGCTTAGCTAAAAACCCTGGCTTTGTGATTTCTATAACAGTGAAATGATAACATGATGACAGCTGGAGAGGCCTCACATCTCAAGTTCCTAAGCCCCAGGGAGTTCCCTTCCATTCTGAACTGATTGGAGGGCAGAAAACAATGTGGATTCCCTGGCTGGGTATTTAACGGATCTCAGATCTTCTTTTGGTAATGTCTTTTCAAACAGCAGCAATTCGTCTGTCTCCTGCAGTAAGGCTAGGGCTACACTGTGAGGTATTACCATTAAAGCAGCTGCCACTACTCTGAGCTCCATGGATCCGAGTGTGGTCCGCTCTGCAGATGGTTGCAGGTTACCTCACTGGCCTATCCTAACACAGGACAAAGCTGGGAAAGCAACACAAAGCTTTTGTGTGTATCAGAATGAGGACTTTCAAGCCATGCCAACTACTCTCAGGGTGGGGACTCCCCAACCCTTCCTTGTAGCTCAGCCAGATCTGAAAGCTCTTTCCAGGAGACTGAGTGATCTTTCTGCAGGGGCCTCTAAACTGAACCATAAGCTAAGACTTTGTAATGGGAGCTCAGATTTCCAAGCACATTGTGTGGTGCCGCTGGGCTCCCAGAGAGGCCCTAAAATGGCAAAGGCAGTAATTCTGGGAACCTTTTTCTCTTTCCTCTGACCAGGAAACATTAACAAAGATATTAGCATAGCCATTTTACTTCAATGGCCAAAGTTTGGGTTGCCTCTGTTTCCTTAATTGTATCCCTCCCCCCCCTTATCTCTCAGTTTATTAAGTCATCGGATTGCATATTCGTGAAGTAGGCCATTTAGGGAGGGCTGAGGGTTCAGATAATTGGAGGGGGAAAAGGTGCCCTAGAGCCATGTTTTCAAGGCTCCTGCCTCACACAAATTAGGTGCTGTGTGTCTGATTATTTTTTTTTAACTTTATGTTAAGGTTTCAAAGTTAAACCAAGGAGGTAAACAGCATCCTTGGTTATCACCTTGTGGTTGAATTTCTTTCATTCACGCCGAATTCACTTACCCCTTATGTGTCATTAGGATTTTTTTTTTAATTATTATAATTATTGAGCAGATTGCCTCATGTGTTTCTTTGTAATAAAACTCTTCCCTCACCTTTAACACCTTCTCACCACTGATATGGTGGTGCTTTCCTGTCATTTTCACATCAACAGAGATTCAGATGCAGGGGTCAGGTGCTTTGTAATCTGTCGACTCTTCACTTTGGGTGGCCAGAAAGCACTTGTTATTTGTTTCTGTTACTGTTTGTATCAATAGCTCAGTTCTTCTTATTGCGAAGTGCTTTTCCATCGTATAGAAGCACTCGAGTTTGGTTTTTTAAAACACATGTTCTAAGGAGCCCAGGAGTTTGGAGACAAAAAACATTGTCTTGCTGTGAGATGTAGACAAGTGTGCTTAATAGGGGTTCGAAGAGAGGGTGATTTTTGCATAGGCAGCCTATCATCCACTCTTCCTTGAAATGAGGTGCTGTGACCAGAATGTAATATAAAATAACATAAAATTGAAGCGAACAGGTCATGAGCTAGAAAAGTCACCGTCCTTCTGGCTTATACTTACAGCACTTCTAGGAGATACGATGAGCGGAAGGATCGCCTAAGGTGGATTCCAGGAATCCTCTTCCCGAGAAAGCAAAGACAATTTGGTTGTGAAATGGGTCTAGAATGTTTAGAACACTTACACCAATGAAGATGGAGGCAGCCATAAAACAAAACAAAACAAAAGAAACTAACAGCAGTCACACGTCTTTGCTGGAGGGATGTTAAAGGAGTCATGTACTCCTCTACAATGGAATTTGTAAAGCAGATGTGAGCAACCATATGATAACCCAATAACTTCAAGAAGGCCCTTGATAAAATCCAGTTTTTATTGTGGATTAAAAGCCAGCCAGTAGACTAACATCCCTAGGAACGTTGAGATGAGGCCTCATACTGCTCAAGAAGTAATTCTCTAAACCTAGTTTTACAATTTGCCATAAACACAATAGGAGCATTATGATTAAAGCCACTGTTAGAGTTGTCTGAAAGCTCTATAACTCATGTAAAAAGATATAACAAATAGTGCTATATGTTAAATTTTATCCCTCAAAAGATTATATGTTGAGGTGTTAAGTCTCAGTACAAAAAGTGAGGTCACTGAGATGCTCTCCAATCTAGTATGACAGACAGCCTATGAAAAGGATAAGGATAGCCGCAGAGAGAGAAAAGATACTGTGTGTATACATAAATAAATGTCGTGTGAAGATGGAGTTTGGGATGGGAGAGGCACATCTGTGAGCCAATGAATACCAAGAGCAGCAACCAGTCTCTGGGAGCTGACAGCCCCGAGAAGGAGCCAGTCCTGCCAAACCACTCATTTCCAACTTTGACCTTAGAACTGCTAGGCGAGACCTTTTGTTCAAGCCACTTGGTACGTGGTGGTTTCTTATGGCAGCCATTGGGCACAGATATGACTCCTAACACTTTGCTGGCACTCACTGTGTGTCAGACACTGTTTGGAAACTGAGGCAGGGAGGCTTATCATGTTTTCCAAAGGCTGCTAAACTAACAAGAGATGGAGCAGAGATTTTAATCTGAGGCAATCTACTTTCTGAAACGTTATCCAGCATCACTAGTTGTATCATATTCAGACCCATGAGCATTATACAAAATATCACAAAAGTACTTTTTTAAGTAAAATGCAGGATCTGGAGATGCTTCAGCAGTTAAGAGTCCTTGCTGCTCCTTCAGAGGACCTGGGTTTGGCTCTCAGCACCTAGGTTAGGCTCAGAACTCCTGTCGCTCCAGTTCTAGGGAATTTAGTACCCTCTTCTGGCCCTCCTTCTGTTTATTTGCAGAGCACACATACACACTAAGACATCCTCACATATGTATAAAATAATAAAATAAATATTTAAAGTAAAATGCACTTAGATTCTATATGCTTCATCTGCTCTAGTTAATTCCTAGATGAATTAAATATTTAAATATACTTATAGCTTATTAAGAGATACACATAAACATTAATTTCTTCTGTGGTACTGAATAACTGTGTAGATATTCTATGTAGGAAAATGTAGCACCTGGAATGTGGTTTTTAGATTTTGTTTCATATTCTATAATGCATGCACTCAAAAATAAGAAGAAACTAGAGGAACACTTATAACTGAGAATATATTAAATAGATTAATGTTTTTACTGTATAATAACACAAATTAGAATAAACAACCCAATCATAAATGACCAAAGGACATAAGTAGATAATTTATGAATGAAGAAATATTTAATGGTTGGTTGAACTTATGAAAAGCATTCAAGCTAATATTCAAATAAAAACTGAAACAAAAGGCCTCTGCAGTTCACCAATTAAATTGACAAAGATTAAAAATAATGATGATATTCAGTGCTGGTGAAATTGCAAGGGATTTGAACAATATTCTATATTATAAGTTTTGTTAATTGTTATAACTCTTCTGGAAGGTGATTTGAATATGTATATATGTATGTAATTATAATACAAATCCTTCATCCTTAGAAATACAATGTTCAGAAAGTTATCCTGAGGAAAGAAATATAAGGATGCCTTAGGTTTATTTTCTTGCTTTATGAGTAGTAAAATATGAAAACAACAAAAAATAATAAAAGCTCTGGCTTATCAAAGGCATATAAGATATTATGTTGAGCATTAATATTCACCTCTGAACAGTAGAATGGCAAAATAATCCCCATATAAAATGTAATATAAGAGTCTTTTGGGTGAAAACCTCTATATCCACGAGGCTTCTAATATTTTTAAGAAAATATATGCATGAATCTGTAAGTAGAAAAATTTCTCATCAGCTGTAGTTCAAAAGTGATCAGACTAACTCCTGCAGAAATAAATTTGAAGGAGATTGTGTTCTTCATTACCCCCTCCACAAATTACCTACAATTAAAAAAAATCATTTTTTATTTAGAATAAAACCAGTAAGTATGACATACAGGCGCTTACACATATATGCCCATATATGTCTGCCTGTTGATATGTATATGTATATGTATATCTCACATATTTGTTTGTGTAGGGATTCACATACAAATAAATGTATGTAGGATGCTCCTGTGTAACATATGTACAACCTTCAGGTGCTGATTACAGACAAAAATGCAGTGTCCAGCACTGGTAGACATTTTGATACTTTGTGACCAGTACTCAGCCATCTCACTCTGAACACACTGAATCTTGCCCAGTATCTGTACCTATAGGATAAACAGAATAGGCATGTACTCTTTACTCTCTATCAATAGTTCGGACTTGCCAAAATGTGAGCTAGTAGTTTATTAATTTTACAGATGTAAACTCCTGGGCATAATAAGAATTATTGTATGTTTAGCTTTTAAAGTGTGCCAAACTTCCCTTTCCCCTTAGATTCTGGATGCTTGTCATCTCTTTTAATACTTTTAAATGTGTGTATGTGTGTGTGTGTGTGAGAGAGAGAGAGAGAGAGAGAGAGAGATCAAGAGAAAGAGACATAGAGAGAGAGAGGGAAAGAGAGAGACAGAGAGACAGATACACAGAGAGAGCAGTACCAGACAAGACTCATGAATGATGTGATATGACGGTTAGATTAGGAGGGAAGATGCTGTGACTTAAGGAAGGGCTCTCTTGTGATGCATTTTAAGGAGAACTTGCTCTGAAATCATGTCTGCCTCACTTTTATCTTTATTTTGTGTAGCTATCTCTCCCAATACCCTTTTGGGTATCATTGACTAAAACAGCCGTCTCGAGGCTCACTGCAATGTTTAGGCCTAGTGTGAACCTCTCATTCATATGTCTGGTTGATCCCAGAAAGTTGTGGATATTTTGGGGAGTCACTAGAACTAATTTCTTTTAAGCCCACCCCAAGTCAATATCATTCTATTTAGGTTTCCAGTAAGAACTGGACAGTATGGTTTGCTGGTCTATGAAACCTCTATTATGTCTCAGATGACTAGGCCACGGTGAAGGGTCATATGAAGAGTCTTAGTGATTCGACCACATGGTTTCAACTGCTCCCAACACAGTTTTTCTGGCACACAGTTGCTGACCAAGGTGAGAGAGAGAGAGAGAGAGAGAGAGAGAGAGAGAGAGAGAGAGAATGCTCGTGTGCACATGTGAACGCAAACACATACACATGTATGTGTGGAGGGCAGAGGTCAGCATCAGGGGCCTTTCTCAATCACTTTCCACATTAGCTTTTGAGACAGGGTCTCTCACTAAACCTGGAGCTCACCCACTGATCTACACTGACGGGCTAGCATGTCCCAAGGATGCCTCATGGGGATTACAGGCATGTGATGATGTGCTTGGGACCTGAACTCAGGTCTTCATGCTCACCCTTTCCTTACTGAGCTTTCTCCCTATCCCCAGCTCTGTTTCTTAAGGCTAGCCTCGAAGAGGCTTCTGGTGTAAGCTTCTGTGAGAAACTTCTGTTAAAGCTTCCCGAGTGGAGATCAGGGTCATTCTACTGTGTCTAAATCAAAACAGCTTCAAACTCCCAAATGGGCATCAAGATTTCTAGATGATCCTCAGGGCCTGCGGGCTGGAGTGTGTCATGTGACATGGCCTGGGGCTTCTTATGAAAAACATAATCCAAAAATCTTCAACCAGACCAGCTGTTGGATTGAAGAGGATAAGGTAGGCAGCTTTATAGCATCCACTTACAGGGTTCAAAGGTGTGATTGTGGCTTGGGGAGAGAAAAGAATCAGAGAGCAATGGGAGAATAAGCAAGACTGAAATAGCGATTAGACTCAGCGTGTCTTAGAAAACTGGGCAAATGTCTAAATTACAGTGTGTTGGCAGAGCTGTGGACAATAGCAATGAATAGCATTAGGTTTTTGTTTGTTTGTTTGTTTGTTTGTTTTTAAAGCACCATAGTTGCATATTTTTATCCCAGAAGTAAAATCTAAGATGCTTATATAAAATAAAGGGCATGTGAGTGAATGTAACAGATCTTGCCTCCATGGCCCACCCCATCTCCTCCCTGAGCTCCAGAGAGAAGTTAGGCACATGAGAGAGGCCGCTGTACTGGTGTAGCAAAGGTTAGCAAGCGCTGGGCAGGTCATGGGCACCTCCATCAGAAGGTGGCACAAGGGGTTAAGGCATGTCCTGCACAATCCTGGACACTGGAGTTCTATCACTGGAACATGTAAATGTGGAGGAGGGAACCAACCTTATAAAGTTGTCCCCTGTGCTCAGTGGCAGCCTTTTATCACACTGGTCACTTCCGGCGACAGGTGCCTACCAGGCCTCTCTGCATCCTGTGAGAATGTGGCTGAGCCCTGAACCCCACGTGACTGTAGCATAGGCTTCATGTTCCTCTTTGTTACGTTACTTTCCACAGCCCACAGAAAGGCCTGGCAGTTAGTTCAGAGAGTCATATATTCTATGAAATGATCAAAAGCAAGATCATTGTAGTGACAGTTGCTTAAGCCTGCTGTATGAGTTCCTCTTCAAATTGCTTTTCATCATACTTTTCTTTTGAAAGTGAAAGGTGGGAGGTGAAACCTTTGGAGTAGTCAGAGTACTTTCTAGAAGTATATGAGCAGAAGTTAAATTTTAATTTGGGTTAATAGAATTGGGTGTGTTTCTGTGTATGTGTGTGTGTGTGCATGTGTGTTCATGTGTGTGTGCACATGTGTGTATCACGTATGTGTGTGTATGTGCATGTGTATGTGTAACCATGAACATGCCTGATGTCATCAATTCATGGTTTATTTATTATCACTTAATGTACAAATGGACATACAATGATCTGGAATATTACAGCATGTGGATGAAAGGGATCTCATAGATGAGAATCCCCAAGAGTTCTAGACTATATAAACATTGATGTGAAATTAAAGGAGGGTATAAACCAGCTCTTAGTAATAGAGAAATATGTCTGGGGAGATTTTCCAGTGAAGTACTTGCCTTAAAAGTACAAGGACTGGAGTTCGGATCCTAAGAACCCATGTAAATGCCAGGTGGGCATGGTTGCTTGCCTATAATTTTAGGCAGAAACTGGTGATCCGCAGAACACGTTGGCCATTAAGACTAGACATGTCTATGAGTTCTGGGTTCGACTGAGAAACCTTGTCTCAATGGATAAGGTTGAAAAATACAGTTGAAGAGGATTCCTGACATCAGGCCTCCATGTGCATCTGAGCCAACACATACCAAAACATGCATGCACACACACAGGCATAATATACACATGCATACACACACACACACACACACACACACACACACACACACACAGTGGGGCAAAGGGAAATAATAAAATAGTGAAGAGATATTAATTAAGCTGCAAGGGAGGATATTTTCAGTCTCTGTTTCTAAAACAAAAAACATGACAGTGTAAAGCTATTGGCTTTGAGAAATAACTCAGGGACAACATCCAGAAAATTAGAGAGAAGATAGTCACTGATGCTGTTATTATTCAGGAAATACAGTATTTGTAGTGGCTTTCAGTTACTAGAAATTTTTCCTTGTGATTTCTTTTCTCATTGTAAATGCAGTGTCTATTCTGAGTTTACATTCTTTTTCGTGAAGATTTTGGTGTCTTTGGTAAAGATAAATGCTTTACCAAAATGTTTATTCTTCAAGCTTCACAAAACTCAAAATTCTTCTGGAAGAGTCATAGAATTATCTTCTTCTGATGAGAAGTCCACTCTGGGAAAGGTCCTGCCTGGGTCATGGGCTGGGCGGTGTGCACAAGCATGAACTCTGCAGGCTTCCCTTCACCCCCTGTATGTACTCTGCTTCCTGGCAGGGCATGTCACCATGTGAGTTTGCTGTCCTGGAGTCGAGTCCAGTTTTATCTGCTAATGGACAGGGCCCTAGAAGACCGGAGAGGGTTCCTTGCTCAGCCTTCTTCAGTCTTCAGATCTTTCCATCTGCAGGAAGTGCTCATGGACTTGGTAGCTTATAGACCAAACATCTCTTGTACTGTTCTTTGAGCCGAGTCAGCCTCTCAGGGTGAACTGTACAAGGGTCATGGTTCCCTGTTGTTTGGCATATTGTGGTTGGTGCTCATCTTAAAAGCCACTTGGCTGTTTTGCCCTTTGTTCGTTTCACTCAACCAGTGTTGAGGTTGGAGGTCTTGACATGAGGGCATTTATGCTGCTCTCCATGCTGTGTTTTGCGTCTTATTTACTTTCCCTGAGATTCTTTCAGAATCTGCAAATTTTCACCTAATCCTTTCATCTTTTCATTTTATCTCAGTTTCTCTTTGTGTCTATTTCTTCTTGTTTCAGCAAGAGTATATATGTGTGTGCACATGTGTGTGGTTATGTTGGAATTTGTGTGTATATTCATGTTGAGGCCACAGGTAATCTTCAGGCACTTTTCCTCAGTTTACTGTTCATTTTGTGCTTGGAGACAGAATCCCTGGGTCTTTCACTGGCCTGGAACTCACCCAATTTAGCTAGGAAGACTGGCCAGCATTCCCACCTCCCCCCAGGGATCCACTGTTTCTATTTTCCCAACACTACGATTACAAGAGCACACCACCACATAGTTTTCTGTAGGCTCTGGGGCTTGAACTCAGATCTTCAAGTCTATGCATCAAGCACTTGACTGACTGAGCCATCTCCCCAGCCCCTTAATGAGGATGTGTAATGCTCTCTAGTTCAGGCTAGTGCTCTTTTCATTAAATGTTAACAATGCCTTTTCTCTTCTTTTCCTCCTAAATTCATTTGCATAATTTCTGATTCTTGTTTTCTTCCAAAAGATTATATTTCATAAGTATAGGTAGGAGAGATCAGGAGAGGAAGAGATGGAATCTAAATCAGCTCAGTGACATGATTGGTTTCCTAATTGTTAGATGTGGTGTATTTTCAAACGTGGGTGTGGACAGTTTGGGAAAAACACATAGCCAGTCTAGTTAATTGTAGGCAGAGGTTTAATAGTTTACCTGTAGATTCTAACAAGGTTCTAACAGAGAAAGTTTGCCATTTGCATCTCAAAATTTGTTTCAGCTTCTGTAATTGTATCATCTTTCCTCCCCATCTTCTTCCCTGTTTCCCTGCTAAGCTAGCTTCTTTTCAGGCTCTCTGAATGTTTTCCCCCTTTCCAGGAGTTCCGTGGCCATCAGAGCAAGGTTCTATGAGAGACAGCCAGGAGCTTCCAGCCGGGTCCATCTTCAACAGAATGTACTCAGCCAAGGTCACACAGGCAGCTGGTGGCAAAGCCAAGTCTTTAATGCAGGGCTCCTTTCTCCCAGGCAAATCCTCAATCTTCAAGACCACCTGCCTCCTTGTCCTGTCAGGTCCTGAGTTATTATGTGATTTAGCAAGTGGCAGCTTTGGTAGAAGTTCATTTCTGTTTCAGAGTTTTTGCCCGAGGTGAAGTCATGTTGGCAAGGGCTGAACTTCTGCTTTGGGCCTTTGCAGATTTAAAAAAAAAAAAAAGCATGCACAGAGCTGGAAATTGCTAAGTGCTTGTTCTAGAGATGAGAAATGTGTTTGTGTGTCCTGGACATGAACTCTCAGGATCTGAGAGGCTGAGGTGGTGTGAGTTTGAGGTACTGGCTCTGCTTTATGCTTAGGCACCGTATTGAGCAACCTACTTGCCTTTTGAAGTGCTCATCAAAGGCCACTTCTTTAATCCTCGAGAGAGTGCTTCCTTTTCATGGGCACCAGCCACTACAAGTTTTTACCTCTGCAGACAACCAAAGTGTCAATATTTGAGAGTGGACAGGCTGGCTGGCTGAATGGAGGACAAGCTAATGTATTTGTCACAACAGTTAACCTCATCATCCCCGAGACCAAAATGTGTGAGTTGATCCACTACTGGCATCTGGGTGATTTAAGCTTCAAATTATTTAGGACCTTTTTATGCTCTTAAAAACCCTTTATTCTACATTTGATGCTCATCTGAGAGGTCATGGTAGATGAATGCCATCTGGCTACCACAAGGCTCATTTGCCAAAGCTGAACTGTTTGGAGGGGGTTTCTACAACCAATTATATTTAGCATAATGCCCAGACCTCAGTAAATATTTTATCTGGGTAGTGATCAGTTTGGTGATTTATGGAACTTCGGACGCTATTACCAGGCTTAATTAATGTCTGGGACCTTAGTCTTTACTTTAGGCAATTAAATGTTAATATACTTATAAAATTAAAGTACATGAACTGGTATCCATTAGACAGACCTTGCTATTTCTTAGGCTTCTGTATAGATGGCATCGTGAAATAGACACGTTATGCCATCTGGGGAAATAAGCAGGCAGAGTAAGTGGGCATCGGGGATGTGGACTGGATTCTGAAGTTGTTAGGGTCTGTTTTCTCATTTTCATAATGATTAATTCCCACACTGTGAGATGTCTGTTACGATCAGGTAGGACCATGAAAAATGCCTGGCTTGATGCTTGGACCATAAAATATGATGTTTAATAAAGGATCACTTTCTACAGTGATCTCCTTAATGGGTTTGTATTAAATATTGAAAGCATCCTGAGAAGAGCCCAAGCAGCCGCCTCACTCGCTCTGTTTAGCTCTGTGCTTCACTGGTCTTCCTGGCTCCAGTGGGAACGCTGTGGGAAATAAAGGGCTGTTCCTGTTTGTCTCTGCTTTATCTCAGGTGCCTAAAGTACCTAACATACAGTAGACAGTCCACATAGCACTAATGAATGGAATGCACATGTGAGTTGAATAAATCCAGAGAGGGTTTTCTGAGGAGTGCAGATTTCCAAGCTGCCAGCCTCACTCGTGTTTCTGCACCAAAGACACAGGATAGAGTCGACCGAGCTTGTGTTTGGGTTTCAACTGAAACTCGTTCTAGTCTGGCTCTATCCCTGTAAGGTAGATAGACACAAGAAAGTCATTTAACCACTTTCCAATTCAGACTCCCACTTTGCTAAACTGCATTAAGTTTCAAAGATCAAATCAAGGGTAGTTCTCAAGGCTGGATTAACATAGTCCTTATAAAGAGCTTGTAGGGTGGCCACAGATGGCTCATTTTCCCAGAGTAGAATTTGAGATCTCTTTAAATGATCTGAGGGTAATCCCTACTGGGGACTCTCAATTCAGAAGCCACCCTTGCCAGAAACTTTCCCACCTCTTTCTTCTCCTCACTGGGTCCCAACTTCTCCTGTTCCCTGTGTTCTCTTCCGGGTGACTCATCAGTCACCCCTTTCATTGTGGTGACTACACACTGAAAAAGAAGCATCCTTGGGGAAGAAGTGTTTCTTTTAGTTTACAGTGTGAGGGCACACAGTCTATCACTACAGGAAGGAAGTAGAGGGTGGGCAGGAAATGGGGCCAGGCTATAAAAACTCAAGGTCAGAACCAAGCTCCATACCATTCTCTTTCACTAAGTTTCGCCTCCCTGATATTTCATCATTCAGTCATTAATTTATTCAGTATTGCTTGCGCTTCCCTCAAACTACAGGATAAGTCCCATATTCAGTGTATGAATAAAAATGGACATATGTTTCCTACCTTAGACTGGTGGAGTTCCTGTTGGAAGAGAGTAAATGAGTGTAGCTAGGGCACGGAGGCAGCAGTCTCACCCAGCATAAACAACATGGCATGGTGGAGAGTAATTAGAGCGGCGAAGAGGCTGTCTTTGAATATTTGAGAAGTCTTCTCTGGGAGTTTGAATTTTGATGGGAAATTATTTAGAGTGAGCCTCATGAAGCTTCGGTGTGGGGATGATCTGAGCTGGAAGAGCTAGAGATGCAAAGATCCTGAGAACGCTGGGATCTTGGCTTCAGAGTCTAAAGATTTCTGATGTTGTGACTCCTCCTGGAAGTCATGAGCATCAGTGTTACCTCACCTTTGGGGTAAGGTGAGGATCTTACCCCAAAGTATAGAACGTTTTCTCCCTGAGATGGGGAATGACCTGTGGTCTTCTCTGTCCTTCGCTGTAGAAAATCACTGTTGTGTGGGAAAAGATCAAAGATGATTTTCTGGCAGCTGAGTGGGCAGAGGTCTGGCAGGGTCCAGGGTTTCTGGGTTCTGCCCTAGCTCTGGACTGCTTCTCTTTGTAGCTTTTTGTCCTTTGATTACCCACTTGTAAAAGTTAGGAGCTGGGTCAGGTGAGCCTTTAGTCTTTATTTTTGAGAGGGCAGTGGAACCCTTGTGTCTGCTTCCATGCAGAATGAATTGATGGTTGGTCGGGGCTACTTTTTTGGCTGATTGGATTCTGTCACTCGCCCTCCACTTGAGCCTTCCTTACCCGTTTTGTCTGAAGGTGACTCTTCTTTCCCTAAGCATTGTCTTCTTGCTGATAGGTTGAGGCTGAGAGCAGGCTTTCCAAATTCTTTATCGTAATATTCTCTGGCCATAGACCATCACAGTATCCATGTACAAACTGGTACCCAGGAATCTTAGGCATGAGAGAAGGTAGAGAGATCTGCTGCCACATGACACTATTGGACAAAGGCCAGGCAGTCCATATAAAGAAACTGGTTGAAGGCTCTTACTTCTAGCAACTCTGGGTATTATGAAAGGTGATACAGAAATGTTTGGGAGGGTTCAGAAGTCAAGGGATCCTAGGAGAGGGCTTGCTTACAGCATCTCTGTACAGATGAAGAAGACAGGTTACAGGTGAAGGACATGGATATTTTGTCCTGTCCAAGGTCATCCAGTAGCAAGTTCTGAGGGTGGTGGGGGTTACTGTGACATGCAGACAGACTCAGATATGGCTTCCCTAATGCTTTGCTTTAAAATATTTTACAAGGTGAATACATGCAAAACACTTAAACTTTCCGTTTTGAATTCATACATGGAGATGAAATATTCATGTATCAGGTACTTACTACTGTGTGTCAGGTTTTATTCTGAGTCTTTATAGATATTAAGTTCATCCAGTCCTCATAACGGTGCTAGGAGGTGTAGTCTATGAGTGCCTTGGGCTTATAGATGGGGAAAGCGAGGCACATGGAGTTTACATTGGCCTACGTCATACAGTTAGGTAAAACAGAATAGTTTAATGGCTGGCTCAAGGGTCCAAGCTTTAACCATCCTCTGTGTCATGTGTCACTGAGCCAAAGGCAGCCTCCTTCAATGAAAGTATGTTTGTGAGTGACTAATCTCTGCACTCATCTTCACACAAGGAAACCAGAGCGCAGCAGAAAGGTACAAGAAGGCTGATTCCAGTTCGAGGACACCACAGCCTCTGTTTCCCTATGGTTTTCCCATGATGCTCTGTTGCCTTGATTTCTAAACACACCGCTGGTCTCAAAGACACTCAGCAGTAAGTTCTTTATTCTCCCTTGAAACCTCCTGGCTAGCTCCTACCTTTGTTGCTTTCATTCCTAGATAGAGCATAGCGGGACATATTGCTGCCCAGATGCTCACAAGGAAGAACCTGTCGATCAGATCAGACACTATTTTCCTGTCCTTCGGGGAATGTCCAAGCCATTGGGGAGGCAGTATCTTATTTATAATAAACCCACCATCCAGAGGCCTCTAAAACATCTTTTTTTCCCCCTATTAGGACTATTGTTTCTATCTGTTTAGTCCATGAGTATTTGACATTGGATGACTTTATAAAACATTCTACTAATTGGATTTGTTAAAGCAAATAAATCAAACACTAATTGGAACGTGCCCTGCCATTATTTTTGCTTACTGAATTAGATATAATGGTGTGAAGGCCTTCTTATCATATTTGTGCACTTATTTAAACACCCCCTGGCACACACTTCTGCAAATTCAATTAGATATTCAAAAAAGAAATTCAATTTATGCAAGGCTGGTTTGCATTCATTCCGGGGGCAAGACTGGGCTCCCCACGACACGCTGCTCACGATTAATAAGCCCTACTTAGATCCTGCCCAGCCTTCTGAGCATCTGTCGGCACAAGGGTAGAATATGAATGACTTGGGGGCTGGAGCTCTTTAGAAAGTGTGTATCCACAGAGCAGGGTTTGTTTTCTGGGCCTGCACACTGTGGTTACTCAGGCCCCAGCAGCCTGTTTAAAGCGCCACCACTGCCCTCTTGATTTCCTAATTGTACCACATGGTACTTTGTACTGTAGTTTTGTGCTGGTAGCGAAAAGTTTATAGCTGAGCCTTCCTTGGAATTTGCCTTGGTTGGCTGACAAGGTGTGATCAGAATTCAACTGAGCTGTCCATCTGGCACCATGTAAACCTTCTGTCTTCTCATCTGTAGCAGCACCAGCTTCTCACCCATAAGGTGAATTTCTAAGTCTGGGGCATTAGAGGTCTTCACTCCATCAGTCCCTTTCCCTAGGGCTGGATGACATCAGAAGACACCGGTCACATCTCTCTACTTCCCAGAGAAACGAACAATCGTGCTACCTCTAAAAAATGGAAGGGAGCGTCAAAATCAGATTGCATCAGACACTCGAGTGGTACCGTGGCAACACTCATGTGGATATATCGGCACTCAGTGATCCTGTTAACACTGGGAATGTCCATGTTACTGAATTAGGATTGCAGTTTACACTTCAAACCTGAGTCTTTGTTTGTTTGTTTTTTATAGTCCATGGATGATGATGGGATTTAAACAGTTAGGAAGATAAAGGAATATTATCTTGTTACAGTGGATCGTATACAGTTTTAGGCACAGGGAGCTTGGGTGTGGTAGTGCCTATCTGCAAACCTGGAACTTGGGAGGCAGAGGTGGGAGGACTGTTGAGGTTAGTCTGAATTATCTAATAAGAGCTCGTTTCAAATAGAACATGGTCATCCATCCATCCACCCATCCATCCACCCATCTATCCATCCACCCATCCATCCACCCATCCATCCATCCATCCATCCATCCATCCACCCATCTATCCATCCACCCATCCATCCACCCATCTATCCATCCACCCATCCATCCACCCATCCAT
>NW_026586589.1:1824946-1865095 GCF_907164565.1 Psammomys obesus
CCATCCATCCATCCATCCATCCATCCATCCATCCATCCATCCATCCATCATTTATTTATTTGTTTGTTTTGAGAACACAGCCGTGCTTGTTCATTACACTTCCATACTACAATGGCTTGTTGAGTACCAGCAACAGAATTTGGGGCCATTGTGATAAGTACAACTATGAGGCAATCCCCAAGATTCCTGACCACTGATACATCCTGCCGAGAGTCCCCATCCCCCGCACGGCAGTGTGCACACAGTGGGCTTGCCTCACACCTTGGTTCTGTTACTGAGAAAGGTGATAAACTGTCAGATGTAGCTAAGGCCCCAAATCATTTGACAATAGGTAGAGTGATAGTCTTGGATGGCTCTTCTCCAGCGGAAGAGTCCTTCAGGAGAATGAGGCCCAGCTTCAAGGAAGAGGTTAAAATAGAAGGCCCAGGCTGGCCAGGAATTGTGTGTAGCTTCAGTGGACTGAGAGAGGCTGCTGGGTATAGCGAACAAGAAAAACAGGACCTCAGTTCTGCAACGTAAAACTGGATTCCACCGAAAGTCATGTGAGTTCTAAAGAAAATCTCAAGGTCTAAAACGTTCTGTGGGTACCTGGTTTCTATCCTGGGAGAAGGAAAATAACACCTCTGCTTTGCCTTACATACGCAGATACCAATTAGGCATTTTAAGCCTTTGTGTTTGTGGTAATTCACTATGAAGTGATAGGAAAGGAATATGCTGCCATGGACCTCATTTTTTCCTTCTCAGTCTTGTGTTGAAATCCATATGTGGAAGCCCTACTTCTAGCAGGGCCTTCTTGATCTTTGGATAGACTTGAAGACTAGCACATTGTGGGCCTGGAGCAGTGAGTGATTTGGGAACAGAGGACTTGCAGACTGGCTCAGGACTGAGGAAGAGCTGTGTAGATACCTCAACCAGTTCCGTTTAAAGAGGGGTGTTAATTGCTATGGTGACCTAGTATAATGGGTTAAGTGTGTGTGTAGACTGAGCTAATCTGGTTTCAAAGTCAAGCTTTGCCACTTGAGATTTGTGTAATCTTGGGCAACAGTTTTAGAGCATGCTATGAGTTAGTTTCTTCGCGCATGTCACGGCTATCCGTGATTATGTCTGATGCAGATAATGACTGTGATAATTAAATGGCTATCAGAGGTAACCAGCACCAAGCTTGGCATAGAGTGCTATTGCTCAAATTGGCATCTGTTCCATAGTTTTCTCCTCCTGTCCTTTTGCCCTGTGTCATCATTCCCTGAGCCTAGCGCATCACTGATCAGTTGAGTCCTTAGCTGGCTCATCTCCCCTGCACTTTCTTTTCTCCTGCTGTTGCTTCTAGTCCCATCTGCCACCTTACCTCACCTTCTTCTCTCTTCCAAAGGGGCCTTGTAGATTCTCCTTAGCTCATGCTCTGGCTTCCCTTCTCTCTCAATCTGACATCTCTACCTCTGTAGAATTGGGATAAATACTCTAAAAAGGCCCAGCCCAACCTCGGAGTCCTCAGTCCCTCCCGTATTGGAAGGTCCACCATGTTCACCATGACTCCTAAGAGAAAGGCACAGATGGACTACAATCCTTTCTGAGGGCTCCAGTCTGGTATGTCACCACGAATAAGGTCCGTGCCAATGTGTTCAACCACTCACTGAATAAAGTCAAGCCATGCCGTGGCTTGATGTGACTCACATCCTACATCAGCGTTGTCTTCTGAGATCCATGAACGTGAAGGTCTGTGGGGTCATAGTATGTTCTGTTTTGGTTATGTAGGCCAGCTATTTCTTTGCCTCCTCCATTCCAGATCACCTCAGTTTCTGGCCATGTTTGTCAACACCGTGAGTTCTCCGCCAGTAGTACTTACCATGAAGCATAAAAACTGAAGGCAAATCTGTACCTTTTTAAAAATAATTTTCTTTTTTTTTATGTTTGACCTAGTTTCCTATCTCCTCTTAGCTTCATGGCTGGATATTAAAGGCACCGCTTTCTATTCTAGAAGCAGCAGGGTGAGTCTGAATATGGAGTATTCTAAAAGAGGCTGTGCTGGAGCACTGGAAAGCGGCAGTTCCCCGATGCCAGGACTAATGTCCCGCCAGCTCTGCTCCATGTGTCTGAGCTGTTTTTAGGGGTCTGCGATGCTGTACCTAAGATGGGATAGGGAAGGTGAAGACAGATAGCAGCGTGTGGAAGCTAGTGTAGGTAAGGGCTGCACATAAACAGCTGTTGATAGAAAGGGGTGTCTCTCTGTTGCTATCGCCAACCGTGATGTCATGCTTTTTCTCCAGCTGAGTAAGTCACTTGGGAGTTCTACAATGAAATTCCATGTAGAAAGGCAGAGAGCAGTGCTTATCTCCTAGAGCAAGAATTGACAGGTTACACTCTCTGGGCACAATGTGGCCTACCTCCATGATTCTGTATAAAGTCGCAAGGGAACACAGCCACACCTACTTGATTCCACACACTCACTTGTTTCCATGTTGGCTATGTTTGCCTTTGTGTGACAGGGGTGGGGCTTAGCAATTGTGACAGAGACCATGCAGCCACAAGGCTGAAGAGATTTACTATTTGGACCTTTGTAGAAAAGTTTGCTGAGCCCCGTCTTAGAGAAGGGTGTTGAGGTTTTCTGCTTTCATATCCAAACAGATTTGCATATAATTCCATACAACTCACATATGGTGCCTGGATCATGCCAGAAAGTAACAAATCTTTCGTCCCCCTTCTGAACTTAATTCTGCTCTGGAATACATAGGATCATATCTGAGAAATGCAGAGGCAGGCAGGCACATTTATATTTTTATTGAATTCTATTCCTCTCTCATTTTCAAAAGAAGAGCTCATGTTTTAAAAAAAAAATTCTGATTGGCACTATAAACCTTATTTATGCTTTAATGTCTCCTAAAGTATGTATCCTGCACTGTGTTTACTCCCTTACAGATGCTGATAAGCTATACATTACCAAATCCAAATGGATTTTCAAAATCTAATTTCCTTGCTACAGTCTTCCATTTCTCTGTTGACTTTTTATGTTTGACTTGCATCAGAGCATCTGGGGATTTTGCCACTTTTTGACCTCAACCTGCCCAGTGAAATAGCTCATCTGTTCAAGAACAGAGTCCTTGGGTGGTGGTTGCCTTTCCCTGTCCTCCTGTGATTCTATAAGTCTCCATCAGGCTAGATGGTGCTTCTGGAGCTAGTTCCTGGGGTAGAGGTAGAGACAAAAGTGTCATTTCCTCCATAAATGACTCTGCTAAGGTTGACATCAGTTACCTGACACCACAGGCTCCCTATGTCTGAATGAGGTCAGCATCTAATTGAGTTTCTTTGGGGATTCTTTCCAATCGTATGTCTTCCTTAAGTGGCCTGCCACAAATACCTACAGAGATGGCTAGGTCTTTTGTGTTATGGTTTCTAGAGAAGACAGATAGATGCGATTTTTGGATGATCCACATCACTTATAAAAAGTCTTAAGGCCATGGGGATGGGGTGAATGTTTCCTACTCAGGGTTCAAGGGGGCTTGAGTTTCTTTTCTTCTCCTTTTATGGTGGCTCATTTCTCTTATCCTTTCAGAGTGTCCATGACACCATGGATTATTGCCATTTCTGCATCTCTGTGGCCCGTGGAGGTTTCTCTTTACTTCTGATTCTCTAGAATACTTAGATCGTATGACGAGAATGTTCCTTGTGGTCATCTTGTTCCCATATACCAGGAACTAAAGGCTCAGACATGAGAATGGGTGTGGATCTCTGGCAGACTACATCATGTCGAGTCAGTCTCAAGTGCATGACCATGCTGATTCTTCATTTGTGGTTTGAAAGGAAGAAAATCATCCTTAAGTATATATTTTTTTCTTAGTAGTTTTAAACACGTTATGTCTGCATCAAGCTACACGAGCAGGGAGCGGGTATCTGTATGAGCTGGTATCAGGCCACAGTGGTTTGCTTTTCTTGATATGTGTGTTTGGGTGATGCTATCAATTTATATTGAGAAAGATTATGAGAAACAGTCTCATGAGACTCACCATGCACTGCTTGTGTGGATGGAGTTTCAGATAGGGATGGCGTTTCATTACGGGACATGAGGTTCATCACAGATATTCCTGCAGAGGCTCTTGTCTCATCTGCTCATGGATTGGTTGTCATTTTCCTTGAACAGTTTGGCTTGTATTATAAGAACACAGTGTCCAGTATCTGGGAAACTTTCCCTATTGACATAGGGAGCCAGGAGCTCGGAGTCAGGCACATGACCACATTTGAACAGATGGACACGTGGGAAATCAAAGCATGGTTCTACAGCTCCCTCCTTCCCTGATTGCTTTTTCTTTTTCCTGCCCTCAGTGCCACCACACTGAACATCCAGCTTCTGTGCTTATCAGTCTGATGCAGCTGGATGATGAACAGTTAGACAGCATCTCTTAAATATGCTCCGCATTCTAGGTTTTGCACAAAGCACAGATGGGAACTTAAATTCCACCAGTCATATTTCTTTCTAAGCTGAGAATCTGGTCACTCTGTGGAATAGTCCTAACTGTATGCCTGGCTGAGATGCTGACGTGTGTGTCATATGCAGACATGAGTGCAGAATAGGGACCTGTATCTAGATCTCTGTTGTGCAAAGACATTAAATATATTCATAAGCCATGGCAAATGCTGGCAGAAAGTAGGGACTGAATATCCCAAGAAAAGAGTAGCTCAAGATAGAATATGGATCTGCCTTTCATTGCTCTAAACAAGTTCTCTCTTTTTTTTTTTTTTTGGACTCACTTTGTAGATCAGGCTGGCCTTGAACTCACAGAGATCCACCTACCTCTGTCTCCATGAGTGCTGGGTTTACAAGCATGTGCCACTGCACCTGGCAGCAAGCTCTTCTTGTGTGATCCGTCTGCTTCCACTCCTTCCTTTGATTGCTACCACCTGCAGCCTCAGCCATGAAGGCCCTTGCAGCATCAGAGGAACTGAGGACTGTCTGTCAGAGATTCTGTATCTAGCGCCTGTTGCTGAGAGGTTGGCACGGGGGTGGGCCATTGTAGTGTGGGTCTGATTTCAGTTCATGGTTAGACATCTTGTAGCACTCCAATGTAGTGGATCTCTCACCCACTCCCACTTGCCATCTCTGTAGTGCATGCTTACATTAGTAATTACCCTCTAACTTGCTTGTTTGCTGCAGGTCAGCCTCACAAAGTTTCATGGGTTTCTCTAGAAGCCACAGTGTAACCAGTGCCGATGCTGTATCCGTTCTTTAACAAGTCATTGTTGAATTAGCAAGTAACTGTGGGAAAGCAAATAGTTTTCTCTCCTCCCTCCTACCAGTTGCTTCCCATCCTCTTTTGATCAGAAATTTCCCACTGGCCTCACTGCAGATTTCAGTTTTTATTATTACTTCTTGGGCTTCTTTACCTTTTTGTTCTTCTCAAGATGTTTGTGTAATTCATTTTTTTATTTCATGCGAAGCACTACTCAACTCCTGTACCTCTCAATGGTTTGGACCTCTATTGCTCATCCCAGCATTCACTGGGGTTCTGTCATAACGTGCTCAAGTTGACTATAACAGAATACCTTCAGCTGGGTGATTTACAAATAATAGCAAAAAATTTGCTCACAGTTCTGGAGACCTAGAAGTGTACAATCAAGGCAGCAGCTGATGCAGATCTGAGAGAAGCTTGTTTTCCATAGATGCCTGCATTTTATTTCACTTTATTTATATTTCATTAGTTTAATTATCATATAAAATAATAGATTAGATTATAACATTTTCATATCTACCTTGTTCTCATTGATCTCCTTCCCTCTCCCTTCTCCATCCCTCTGTTCATCTCCTTCTGCCATCCTTCCTCATAAAAGACCCTTTCTGCTTTCATGTCATATGTATTTTATTATCTTCTTGGCCTTTCCTCTTTCACAATTCCTCACTTAGTAGAAGGGCTGAGTATGCTCTCTGGGGACCTGAAACCTCTACATGACAGCGAAACCCTCATAACTTAATAATTTCCTCAAAGTTCTCTTCTCTAAATACCACTTCCTCCCGGTTGGGTTCCAACATAGGAGTTGGGAGAGGGCACAGACATGTGGCCTTCAGTGCATGTGGCTCAACCTGTGATTGGGGCATATGGGTCTTTAGGGGAGAGCAGGGAGCTGAGCACCAAGGAAACAGCACAGTGAAGAGATGGGCTAGGATGTAAGTGGGTTTGGGTGACCAGCCAGGAGGTCACTGTAGGCTCAGGCCAGTAGGTGCCAGATCCTTTTGTGGATCAGGCTGTGCTTCTTTGGAATATCCTTCCTCCTGTCTTCTATCTGTGAAGAAAATCTCCTCTCCTCCAGGGCTCTGTTCATTCTCCCCTTCCTTCCCTTTTGCAGAATAGTGGGCTCCTGCTTCTTTGGTCACAGCAGCAATCCTAGTTAGTGCCTCCATTTTAATCCTCTATCTCTTTCAATGTCACCTTGAAAGTATATGCTAAGTTCATCCTTGCCAAAGTCAAAGGGACACAGCATAACATCAAATGATGATGGTTTGAACGTTGAGGGAGGATCTAGTAACACTCACTGTTGACTTTCTCTTCTTTCAAATGCATGGGTGTTTAATTCCTCACCAGTTTGTTCTTCACACTCCAGGAAGCACGGGCTATTAGTTTACTTGTATAGCAAAGAAAGTGGGGGATCCAGAGTATGCCCTTTGCTTGCTTTTCATAGTCAATTCACCTAATGACACACCATAAGGTAGATGTTCCTTTCCACGTCACAGGTGGGGAAACCAGGTGACCCAAACTCATGGCTTTGCACAGCTGAGGTGTGCTGTAGCCCTGCTGGACTCTGCAGCTTTCTGCAGCATTCCAGCACCCCTTGCTATTGCAGGAAGCAATTACAGAGGCATGCCCTGGCATTCATTCTTCCTACTTAGAATGAAAGGTTGCTGTTTCCTTTCTTAGAAAGGAAGATTGAAATCAATGTAACTAGCCTTATTAACTTTCTTAAATAGGGGGGCTTGCAGATGCCAGCGACTTTCCTGGGAGCACTAAAGCAAATATAAAAATCCAGTTTGCCTGCTTTTGTTTTTTATTTTTCCTCCAATATCTCTCGAGAGTTTGAGATTCAAAGCTGTAAATGGAGAGCTGATGGAGCAGGGGTAATGAACCAAGATTCATGCATGGGGCTGAACTTACCCTTCTCTCTTTTGTCTGCAGGTGGCTGTTCTTTTGATGAGCACTACAGCAACTGTGGGTATAGTGTGGCTCTGGGAACCAATGGGTTTACCTGGGAGCAGATTAACACGTGGGAGAAGCCAATGCTGGACCCAGCTGTGCCCACAGGTATGTGATCCATCATGTTTGGGGCTGAGATGGAGGTGGCTGTCTTTTGCAATGGCTCATGGGGGAAGGACCTTCTTATGGATTGAACTGTCTGAGAGGACAGTAGGTTGATGTATAGGTGGTGAGTTTCCTATCCTTAGAGGCATTTAAGCAAGGCTAAGTGAACTCCTTCGTTTGGAGGGAGAGTCACAGGTTATCAGGATCTGAACGCCTTTGGGATTTCCTTTTACTCTGAGACTTTTAAACTCTGTCTATACACAGAGTATCACTGAGTTTTGCTCTGGGGCCAGGCGGTAATGACATTTTAGAAAGAGACAAGTTCATTCCTTTCCTCTATGCCATATGAACATGGATTGTATAAATACATCAGGGGATTTCCACTGCCATATTATTACCGCTTTGATGAGTGTCCTGACATCCAGAATGCCAAGCTTATTTAACCAATGTAAATTCTTGATGGATGCCTGCGTGAGGCAGGCCTGTGAGAGAGGCACCTGCTGGGTCTTAGGGGATATGCTCGGAGGAGATATACGCATACTCTAGGAGAACACTGTCAGAGTTGGTGAATTAGGCAAGGCATATCAGCAATTTTTCCTGGATGTCCTACAGTGAAAGTTAAGATCACTCTTTTGAACAGTGGGAAAGCCAGCTGGCTGTAGAACATGAGAGGGCATTGTCTGTAGAGGCTTCCTGGCCAGTAACTCCCTGTATCTCGCACACCATCTTGTATTCCATCAGCCACTCAGCCCTCTCTGAGGCTCGCCCATTCTTCTTTGATAGTTCCCTCTGGCCTTAAACACTAGTGTTCTTTGGGCTTGCTCTGTGCTTTCCTCATGGGTGGCCACACCAACCCCACTGCTTCAGGTTCTATCTGAAGACTATGACAATCTGTGACCCCCTCAGCCATGGCCTCTTGTCCAACTCTTGGGAGAGGGTTTCTAGGATGTTAGTAAGTGGAGGCAAAGAGGATACTCAGAAGAATCTGGGAGGAGGAAATTTCCTCTCTGACATTGTGCTTGGTTCCAAAGCAGGAGGTCCCTGGTAAGATTTTCATGGTTCCTACTAAGGGCATGCACTGTGTTGTATATGTTTCTCAGAAGGATCTAGAATTCAAAGCCATCTAAAAAAGAAAGAAAGAACAAAAGAAAGAAAGAAAGAAAGAAAGAAAGAAAGAAAGGAAGGAAGGAAGGAAGGAAGGAAGGAAGGAAGGAAAGGAAAAGAAAGGAAAAAGGAAAGAAAAAGAAAGGAAAAAGGAAAGGAAAGGAAAAAGGAAAGGAAAGGAAAGGAAAGGAAAGGAAAGGAAAGAGGAAAGAAACAAGCCAAAGGTACTAAATTGGGCATTTCAGATTAGGTGAGGTCTTATTTGGTCTAAGCATAAGATATCTCATATTCCAGTGAATAAGGTAGCATGGGAAAACTATATTTGTTGTCCTATTGGGGATTTTAGTAATGCTGACTTCATTCTTATAGTGTCTCAGTCATTCATCCCATTAGGACCTCAAAAGCCCAAACCACTGTGCTTTCTCCCCAACCCCCTCTCTTCCTTTATTACTTACTTTCTTTTTTTTTTAATTTTAGTTTTCTTTTTAGTTACATTTTGTTAACTCTGTGTCCCAGCTGTATCCCGCTCCCTCATTCCCTCCCCAACCCCACACTCCCTCCCTGGTCTCCTCCCTGCCCCTTTCCAAGTCCCCTGATAGGGGAGGACCTCCTCCCCTTTCATTTGACCCTGTTTTATCAGGTATCTTCAGGGCTGGCTGCAAAGTCCTCCTCTGTGGCCTAACAGACTGTTCCTCCCCTGGGGGGTCAAACAGCCTGCCCTTGAGATCCTGTTAGAAATAGTCTGTGTTCCCCTTACTTTGGAAAACTACTTGGTTACTGAGCTACCACGGACCACATCCGAGCAGAAGTTCTAGGTTATATCCATAGATGGTCCTTGGTTGAGTGTCAGTCTCAGAAAAGACACTGTGCCCGGATATATTTGGTCCTTGTAGAGCTCCTATATTACTTTCTTTCTAAGGCAGAGTCTCACTATGTAGCCTTGGCTGGCCTGGAACTCACTATGTAGACCAGGCTTGTGTTGAAATCATAGAGATCTATCTGCCTCTCCCTCCTGAGTGCTGGGATTAATAGTGTGTGTCACTATGCCTGCATGTTCTCTGCTCTGTTGGCCATCTTTGAGATTAATCAAATATGGATCTTATAGTGTATGTGTTTGTGTGTGTACATATATATATATGTGTGTGTGTGTGTGTGTGTGTGTGTGTATGCACTTATATATCAGCATGCATGCATACTTGCTTGTATGCATCAGTGTATGTATATATGCATGAGTGGACATCTACATGCATTCTAGTGTGTGTTTGTATATTCATATGCATATGTGTGTTTTGTGTTCATCTTTAGCCCACTCAAAATCTTCCGTCATGTAGGCTCAACATCTCTGAAATTGTCCTTCCTTCCCTTCCTTCCCTTTTCCTCCCTCCCTCCCCCTCTCCCTTCCTTCCTTCTTTCTTTCCTTCCTTCCTCCCTCCCTCCCTCCTTCCCTTCTTTCCTTCTTCCCTCCCTTCCTTCCTTCCTTCCTGACATAGCCTTGAACTCAAGATCTTCCTGCTTCCTCCTAAGTGCTGGGATTGTTAGTGAATACCACCCTTCCTGCCTAAAACTGAAATTTTACTTCTCCCATTCTCCTGTCTCTGTTCAGTCTTTAGAATGATTCGGAAGCCAGTGGCTTTACTTGTCTGCCCATTTCTCTATGGTGGTCTCTTCATCCTAATGTTTCCCTAACTCCATCTGTGTCTTAGAAAAGAAACTGGTTTGCCCAGTTTCTTTTCCTAGACTCTCATTTTCTGGTGCAGACCACTGCTGCCTCTCTCTTGGGTATGTGGAGACCTTTCTAGCTCCTTGTATCATTCTTTTGAGTTTAATCTCCATCCAGAAGCCAGAGAGATTCTGCTGGAATATGGGACTGACCATTCCCTCTTGCCCCACTTCATCCCTGTCCACCCTCTGTGTTGAGGGCTTCTGAAGTCTTCTGCTGCTCTGAGAAGACCAAGAGTCCCTTTCTTCCCTCAAGACTTTCACAGCTTATCCCACCTCAACTTCCACCCTCACTGGTTCTGTTTCCCCTGAGCTTGCTTCACATTGGATCTTGAAGTTGCCAGAAAATTCTTATTCCCCTGCCTCAGGAACTCACCTACAACAGTCCCAGGGATCCCCTTACTCTGCTCTGTGCTCTGTGTTCCTGTCGCTACTCTCCCTATTCAGTTTGGAGTTACTCTTGGTAAAAATCCTCACTGCATTTGCCACGTTTGTCCCTCACAAATATTGTATTGTGACTAACATCCCTTAGATGAGAAACCCATGTGATTGAGGACCACAATAGCCCTGCTCACAGCATCATCTTCATCACCTGTGAGATGCAGTGTGACATACAGAGCATCCATGATGTGCTGGGAGGGTGCATGGATGGATCCCTTACTTGAGGTTATTAATGAAGTCATGCATGACAATTTAAAGGCCTTTGGCACTCTGCTTCCTGATCACACGCTGATTCCCTTCCCATTATCCTTCCCAATAAAGAAAACCAAGGTACTGGACAGCAACCAGGTTGCTGCCTTCTCCTTCCCTCCCATTTCTCATCCCTAAGGCATGATGATTGCTTCTAATCTTAATTTTCTCAGCCCCTTATGATAGCGGAGTGTCATTTCGTAAATATTGGATCATGCTAATACAATCTTCTGAGCATTCCTAATAGAGGCATTTGATAGTGATCGCTGAAATGAGTCTGTCAGGGGCTCCTGTGGATCTCAGCAGCTCCATGTGCTGCTCAGGCTGAGAGGCATGGAAGCGAATTTGGATTAGGAGAAACTGTTCTCACGGGCAGGCAGCGGCTGAAATCTTACTCATGTTCTGAAGTCCAGCAGTTTCCCTCTCTTCTGCAATCTAGTTTGAGTGTGTTTATTCAGATGTTCAGCACTGTTTATTGATCCTCTCCGTGCAACAAGCTCCGTGTCACACTTGGCCTGAGTGAATCGGATCATGTCACTTTGGAGTTTAATCTCTTTAGTGGCTTGGCCTTTAAATAAACTATGATTGACATACCATTAGGCCCATCCAGTCCTGGGCTATCTAGTGACTTTTTCACATCCTATTTCTTATCTCTCAGTGCTCTGGATATCCTGGCTGCTTTTGGTGATTGGACATGTCATATTCTTTCTGGACACAGGACCTTTGAACATGCTCCTCCTGCTCACTCGAATGCCTCTCTCTACCCTTGACCATTTTCTTCATGTATCATCTCATGAAACTTCCCACAGAAACCTTTTCTCACTGCAGAGCTGAAGAAGGTTTTCTCAGTTGTCTTCTTACAGCATGCAATTCTTTTCTTTCAAATCCCCTGTTATAGACACAGTGTTAGCTTTGTAACTGCTGCAAGAAAACAGCTAAGAGAAACACCCGAAAGGAATAAACAGTTATTTGGACTCATGAATTTGGAGAGTTCATGCCAAGGTGGGGTGGCTTCAAGGCTTTGGAGCAGAGGTTCAGCAGAATACCATGACAGCAAGGGTATGAGAAAGAGGATCTCTGACTGCTTGGAAGCCAGGAAGCAAAGAGTCAGAAAGAAAAAGAGACATAGCCTTTAAAGCCATGTCTTCAGTGATTTTTGTCCTCTAGTCTGACTCTGCTTCCTCAGTTGTTTTTTTCTGTTTTCTGGTGGTCCATTTAATAGTTCATTTAAATGGATTCATAATCCATTGGTTAGAGCATTCTAAAGTCTCCAAATTTCTACTTCTGAATGTTGCACTGAGGACCAGTCCTTAAACACATGAGTGTTCTAGGGGATATTTCAGATCCAAACTACAGCACCTATGACAGATCAGCTCTCTCCAATCTTATGCCAGAGCTGAGCGACGCTGGCACCTGGATACTTCTTCTTTTCTCACTTTTCATTGGAAAACCCATGTGAGGGCTCCCCGGTGATGGCTAGACTAGTGCAAACTGTCTGGGGAGCAGGCCTCAGGCAAGCTGCTCCTGCACTCTTTTCTGGTCCTTGAATCGTTTGGGAATATAAGAGTAGGAACGGGTAAGGTCTTGAGCCTCCCTAAACTCACTAGTAACCAGTGCTCCTTCATAAAGGGGAAGCTCCTAGCAGCTGGTCTGGTATGAGTCAGATAGGCCAGAGAGGTTTCTCAATTCCCAGCAAGCACTGCTGTAGCTCAGCTCCCTGAATCCAGTACTGCTCCGCCAGCCCCACCCCGCGTCACACACTTCCTCATCGTTTCCATGCAGAAGTCCTTGGGCAAGCATTCCAGGCTTCATACCCGCTCTTGGCACCTCGTGTCTGTGGTTTTATCACAGGGGAATAGAATAAGAGGTACAACACCCACAAAAGCACTCATCTAACTGTGGCTGCCACAGGTCCTTAGCCTTGGCATGGATTAAAGGTTTCCACACAATAGTCCCGAGGTTCATCCAGGGAGCATCCTGCAGTGAGGGGCATAAAAAGGCAAGTATTGTAGGTGTCGTGTGTGTGTGTGTGTGTGTGTGTGTGTGTCTGTGTGTGTGTGTGTGTGTGATGTGTGCAGGCCAGTAGATATACATTGGTTTGGTATGTGTACACATGTCTGGAAGTCAACCTCAGGTATCTTCCTCATCTCTTCTACACCTTGTGTTCTTTTAAAATAGGATCTATTTCTTTTGCCTGGTCAGCAAGCTTCAGGCATCAGCCTTTTTCCCCCTTCCCAGCACTGGGCACATGCCAACTCATTGAGCTATTTTACATGGGTTTTAGAGCTCCATCTCAGGGCCTCATGTTTCTGGTCTACATGGCAAGTGCTTTACTTACTGAGCCACCTCTCCAGCCCCACAGGTGCCATTTTAAAAGGTCATAGCCTGAGGTGGTAAGGTCTAGGGGGGAGGTTCCCCATTTTGTTTATAGGACATTATTTAGGTGTCAAGAATGAATTAGGGCTGACTCTCAATCACATTTCCATGTAAACAAGAAATTCTGTTTCTATTTTTTATCTTTATGTCAATTGACTCTGATTCTGATCACACAGGGAGTTGATTTTAAATTTTAGCCATTTACTCTGTGAATATCTTAAGACATGTGCTGGTTATTACAATTTCCTTAGGAAGCCTTCAGCTACGTTCCTTCAACCAGTCATGATTCTCCTACTGCTTTCTGAGGCCAGGAGCCCTGGTCCAGGTCTACTCAGCCCGGCTGTCCACTCAACATCCTGTCTTTGGCCTGTACTCCCTTAAGTGCTTCTGCAAAGCAAGGTAACCTAGCAATTGGCAAGCACTCTGCAGTAAGTTTAGACTTTTGTGAAATAAAGGAGAAAAGGAAGCAACCTTTCCTTTAAGCAGTTTCTCTGTCCCACATGCATTCAGGGAGAGCAAAGAAATACAGAGCTTGATAGTGGCCTGATTGGAATAGCTAGAAAGGACAGGAGCTGGGCATAATCCAAGAAGGACATGGGATACCTGGAAACAAGATCACTTCTTCCCATCAGCCTCCTGGGGGAGTAGGTACAGCTTCATCAGCGGCTCTGGTCTCCCTTTTATGCCCTTGGGCTCTAAGGATGCCTATCTTTGCCCTTTTCTAACTGCGGTTTGTAGAGGACTGCCATCCGCTATGGACTGAACTGTGCCTCCTCCGAGGGCATGTAGAAGTCCTAAACACTGGTCCTTGTGAACTTGACCTTCCTTGGAAATAATCTGGGGTCCTTATTTCTCCCATTGCATTAAGAAGATGCCATACTGGTTATATTGGGTCAGTCTAATATGACTAGTTTAAGACGGTGTTAGTTGGTGTTTTTATTGATGTGATAAAACACTATGACCAAAAGTACCTTGCAGAGGAAAGAGTTAATCTTACCTTACAACTCTCAGGTTGCAGTCCTTCACTGAGGGACGTCAGAGCAGGCACTCAAGGCTCGAACCTGGAGTCGGGTGCTGAATCAGAAGCCATGGGGAACCCTGCTTACTATCTGCTTCTCATGGCTTGCCCAGCTTGCTTTAACTATGCCGCCCTGTACCTGCCTATGGTGGTAACCTCTGCAGTGGGCAGGGCCCTTCCATATCAATCAATAATTAAGAAAGTCTCCTAGAGGTCTCAGGAGGCTAATCTTACAGAGGCATTTTCTCAATTGTGGTTCCTTATTTTTAGATATGTCTCAATTTGTGT
Organism: Psammomys obesus; assembly: GCF_907164565.1. Taxonomy (NCBI): domain Eukaryota; kingdom Metazoa; phylum Chordata; class Mammalia; order Rodentia; family Muridae; genus Psammomys; species Psammomys obesus. Next base: position 1,839,419 of record NW_026586589.1, read on the forward strand.
CAAGATGAGAAAACCCAACCAGCACATAGGGACAGAGACACACAGATTCCCAATGGAAGCCATCACATGAAGAAAAAGGCAGAGATTGGAGTAAACCAAAGAAGGACAAGGATGGCCAGCAGACAGCAGGAATTGGACAAAGTAGAGAAGGCTTCTTTCCTTGAGCTCTTAGTGGGAGCATGGTTCAGCTAACACCTTGATTTTGAATTTTAGCTCCAGACTTGGGAGGAAATGGGTTTCTGTTGACATCACTTACCAGTTTGTGGTAATTTGTTGAAATATCCCCAAGATAACTAAAGCCCAGGGAATCCCACATCAGTGACCTACCTCTGTCCCTGGCCCTGTCCCTTCCCAGGGCACAGGAACTTGCACATGGGCATTAGAAAGGTTAGAAACTGGCATTTGCTCTGTGCCTATTCTAACCAATAATTAGATTAAGCATTTCCCCATACAGCATTGAGCTAATTTGCAACCCCCCCCCCTGTGAGTTCAGAAATATTGTCACCTTCTCATTTTAGAGTGTACTGGGTCCCAGAGAATTCAGTAATGGGTCCACGATCATGTGAGCTCCCTGTGGCAAAGGAGACAGGCTTGGAATCTTGACTAGTGAACTATGGATTATGTACTTGCCTCTGTCATCAATGGAGTATCTTTTAAATGATTTCCATTTGCAGTGTGATTTATGGTGGTAACAACAATGCATATTCATGTGGGGGAATGTGCACAATAGACATAGCTACAGAGAACAAAGTGGAAGTCATGCATGCATACCAATACATATAAACATGTTTCTTCATATGCTTTTTAAAAAGCATTTTCCCATATCATTAACTGTCTCTCAAATCACGTTCTCTAAAGGCTTCAGGGTTTTCCATCCCAATGACTGTTCTACAATTTATTTAACAACCCTGTCTCGTTGCATATTTAAGTCCTATGCATTTACTTCTAAAGCACATTGCAGGCACTATTTGTGTACATACAGCAGTGTATGTATCTCCAGTCGGACTTAACAAACTTTCTTTCAGTGGTATATATTTCTCTATTCCCTTATGTCCTCCCAGACCAGAATGGCAGGTCACATTATTTTTGAGATATGAGGGAAGAACACCATCTACATGTCAAACATGGTTGGGAAAATGTTTTGTGAAGCCTAAAGCAGGAAAGGAGTTAGGAACTGATGGTAGCCTGCTCAAGGCAATGTAATAGCTTGTGGCTTAGATGCAGGCTGGATGAAGGCTTTCCGAAGTGCTTTAGAAGGAATTATGGACATCAAGATGGACATCAGTTATACAAAGCATCATGGGATTGCCAGTGCTGATTGGTTGGGTGGCAAGTTTGTTCACAGGCTGTGTACTAAGCTAGATTTTGTTATTTTGCGGGCAATGTCAACATTTTACTTGCACCTGTCACCGCAGTACTGAGACTTAATATGTAATTGTCATAGGGTTATCCACAGACCTAAAGAAGCTAAACAATAAGGAGGACTCTGGGGAGGATGCTTAGTTCTCATTCAGAAGTACAAATAGAATAGACACTTGAAGTAGTTGAAGAGAGTGAATAGGACAGGACTCTGCCCAGCTGGGGATTGAAGCAGGTACTGAAACTCACACCCAAACTATGGGCAGAGCGCAGGGAGTTGTATGGAAGACTGAGGGGATAGAAGGACCCAGAGGGAAGAAGAGCTCTACAAGGAGACCAACAAAGTCAACAATTCTGGGCCCTGGGGGACCTGCAGAGACTTATGCACCAACCAAGGACCATGCATGGAGAGGACCTAGACCCCCTGCTCAGATGTAGCCCACAGGAAGCTCAGTCTCCATGTGGGTTCTTTAGTAAGGGGCGCAGGGGCTGTCTGTGACATGGACTCTGTTGCCCGCTCTTTGATCACTTACCCCTGGCAGAGTGGCCTTGCCAGGCCACGGAAGAAGAGAATGCAGACAGTCCTGATGAGAGTTGATAGAATAAGGTCAGATGGTAGGGGAGGAGGGTTCCCCATATCTGAGGACAAGGGGAGGGGGATAGAAGGTAAGAAGGAAGAAGGATGGGACTGGGAGGTGACAAGGGAGGGAACTATAATAGGATGTAAAGTGAATAAATTATAAAACATAAATTTTAATTAATGTGTAATTGTCAGTGCATGTCAAACAAATTGTGTATGTGCATGTGTGTGTGTCCATGAATGTGTGTGCCTATCTCTGTGTCTATTTGTGTGCTTACCTGTGTGTGTGTGTGTGTGGGTGTGTGTAGAGGTCTGGAGAATATTTTCTAGAGCTAGATCTCTTCTACTATGGGTTCTGGGAATTGAACTCAGATAGTCAAACTTACACAACAAGGTTTTATCACTGAGCCCTACTACTGGTCTCAGTGTTCTCATGATACAATTCTGGCATGCTCCCCAAAGGTGAGCTTCTTCTACCTTTACAACCTCTTCCTTTTATGTCTAGTTTTGGAAGACAATTCTCCAATCCTGCTGCCTAGTTTTGAGAATCTCCCACTGAAATGAAGCTTGGTAAACTATAGAGCTAGATAGATACTCAAGCACCAATTAGGAGTCTTAGCTGGCTGCTCAGGTAACCTGGATGCAGCCACCTGGACTCTTCTGCCCTGGACTTTTTATCTAGGAATTTGGGGACAGCATCCAGAGCTTGTGAGTTGAGGTGATATGGATTGGTGATAGCGCCTGACCACAGTGTTGGAACTAAAAGGTTTTGGTGAACGTTTGCTTACTGGCCAGCTAGACCTGTTTTACAGTCTGCTTTTTATCAAGACCGGTTCCTCTCTTTATGATGCATAATAGCATTCTTCTTGAGCACTCGTAGTTTTGAAAAAGTTAGTCTTACCTGACTTTTCTTGTTAGTCACAAACCATACACATCACACTGCCATGCCTTTGCTGTACTTTCGGAGCCATTTGTCTGGAGTCTAAATCATGCCCATCTTTTCCTATCGAACTCCTTTACTCCCTCTTCTTGGAGGGCTGCCTGGACTCTTCTCAACACCCTTTCTCCATGGAGCTTCTGTTGCTGAGTCTGTCCCTGCACGTTCCCTCTGGTTCATCACTAGGGCTGTGAGCCTCTTTAAGACCCGGACTTGTTTCCCTGAATGGAACACATGGTGGTCCACATGTGGATTCCGTGGTTTATGAGTGGAGTCAAGAGGAAGTAATTTCAGGAGAGTTTTCAGCTCTGATGTTTTCATGTTTTCGGCAGCTTCGTGTCTTTCACAGTCTGAGTCTGTGCTCTTTGCCAGGTGAGGCTGTGCTGACGTGGGGGTTGAACTAGTTCAAGGGGTAGCTCATTTGGGGCTTGCTTTCTGTGGAACCAGTCCTGTGGTCTTTGTACCAGGTTAAAGGATTTTGGGGGCTCCCTCTTCCTTCATGCTGAAGCTAGACAAGCACTAACCGGGGAGTGGAATTTAGGAGAGGCTGTGGGAAAGCTTTGTGTATAGCAAACTCACTTACTGTTCCTTTCAAAGTATTAATGCTAAAATGGCCTGGACACATGGTGTTTATGTACTATTAATCACTCCTAATTCAACTACTGATTAGTTCAAAACTACACAGTCCTAGGTTCCTATTCAGCTTCTGCTCCATTTTCTTTTGTCTGTAATGACAAAATACTATACATTAATTCTTTTTTAAAATGATCGGTTTGTAGAGCTGTGCTAATTTTTTCTTATACTTGTCTCAGTTTACCCAAATATCACTATCAAAAGGTTGGCATGTGTTGGAAGAGAGAGGAGAAAAAGGTGAAGGAGGGAGAAGAGGGAGAGAAAAAAGGGATGAGGATGATAAACAGCAGAAGATGAGGAGACAGAGAGAGCATACATGTACAGCAATTATATATGAATAGATACGTGCATTGTGTATAGATTATAGTAATTGTCCTGGTCAGAGGGGTGTGGTGTTTATACAGTGGCTATCTTGTGGCAGGGTGCTGTACTAAGCAGATTAAGGACATTCACCAATGTAATCCTTAAAATATTCTTTTTAAGTACATTTATTATCTGCATCTTAAAAATGAGAAGAGATGGGCACAGAAAGCTTAAATGGCTTGTCCAGAGTCACCATCAGCATGTGCTTGAGTGAGGATTAGTCCTCAAGAAGTCTGTGCCCAGCCTCTGCTTCCGAAGAACGCAGGTCGAGACTCTTCCTGCCGTCCCCTGACTGTTCTGCCGTCCGTCTCTTTTCCCACCACTGTATTCAGATCTAGCTTTTTGTCTCCCAAGATGGCTTGGTGTCCTATTGGGTAGATGAGCCATGAATTTCTTAACTGGCGCCCAAGAAGTGACAGCAGAGGGGCCATGCATAAAGGCGCCATGCTTCTGACACACCCAATAAAAGACAAAAGTCTTCGCCTCCAGACAGCTCTCTGAAAAATGCTTACAAAGCATTCCATTTTAAGAGATGTTCTCTTGTGCACCTAGGACTACAAAATTAATTGGGAAAATTGCATTAGCCTGTGATGACCCCAATCAGTGCTAGTTTGGGATGTTTATAGGGATCACAGAATTGGTAGAAAAAAACGGGCAGGAAATTGAATGCAGGTTTAGTAATTATAGCAGCAGATATGACTGGGTAATAATGAGTGCTGGCTGTTGTTACAAACACACATCCTAAGGATTGCTTTGAACAGCAAAAAAAGAACCTTGTAGTGATCAGAATGCTCATCTGCTAGAGAAACAGGGTAATGTGCCTGTTCTAACACACATGTGGGTGGCTATTTGAATGTTTGGGTTCCAGATGTGTCACATGCTCAGCAGTATGTGCAATAGTTTTTATCGTACATTTCCTCCAGAGGCTCAGGTGTTCAAGGCCTGGTTCTCAGCATAGTTTGTTAATGGGACTTGGTAGAACCTTCAAGGGGGAAATTCTAGGAAGGGTGTTAGAGGCATGTCCTTGAAGGAGATAGTGGGCCCTCAGTCATCATCTCTCTCCTCTCCCCCATTTCCTCCACTTCCATCTTTCTCTACCTCCTCTTCTTCTTCCTCCTTCTCTCCCTGTTCCATATCTTCCTCTTCCTCATCCATCTTCCTCCCCCTCCACTTCCTCCCCTTTAGCTTCCTGGGACACAAGGTTTTCCCTTTTTGCCTGCCCCCTGCCAGATGTTCTGCTTCACTGTGGACCCAGAAGCAACAGGAACAATTTATTATAGGCTGAAACTGGAAGAACTCTGACTCAAAATACATCTGTCCCCTGTATAAGCTCATTTGTCTCATGTGCTTGTTAAAGCAGCAGAGAGCTAACTAAGACAATATAATTACAATTAAAGGTGATGCACATGTGTCATTCAGTGAGGGACACCAATGTCCACTGTTCATATGAACAGTTTGAATAAAAATTTAACAGCTGGGACTCAGGAGATGGCTCAGCAGTTCAGAGTACTGGGTGTTCTTCCAGAGGACCTGGGCTCCATTCCCAGTACCCACATGAAAACCTAAAGCCATTTGTAACTCCAGTTCCAGGGGATCTGACACCCTCTTCTGGCATTTGTGGGCACATACATACAAGAAGAACACCCGAACACATGACATAAAATAATGAGCTTTTCAAAAGAATTTTATAAATTTTGAGAATACAAAACCAACATTCTCCCTCTAAATATGTATACCATTTGTTGAGCAATAGTCTAAGGTGTTTGTGTGTGTTTGCTATTTAATATGTCAACAGCACTGTGAGCTGACTATTATTATTACTCTTATTTTGCAAACTAGGAGACATTAACTAACTCACTGAAATATTCGAAATAAACATAGGAGCTGAGGGTTGAGTCTCTGCATTCTGGCTCCAGGTATCTTGGACCACTGTGAGTTTTTCTTTTTTTTTTTTTTTTTTTCCCAGAGCTGAGGACCGAACCCAGGGCCTTGCGCTTGCTAGGCAAGTGCTCTACCACTGAGCTAAATCCCCAACCCCCCACTGTGAGTTTTTAAACTAGTAAGTAACGTTGTGAAGTAGGGTTTTGTTGTGGTGTGTGAACACACGTGCACATGAGTATGCATGTGCGTGGAGGTTGGAGGTTGACACTGGGCATCTTTCCTTAATTGCTCTCCCCCTTTATTTCTTTTGAGGCAGGATCTCTTGTTGAACGTGAATCTCATCATTGAGCTAGGCTAGATGGTCTGTGTGCTCCAGGGATACTCCCGTCCCCATCCCAGCCCTTGGGTTACAAACACATGCTGCAGATCCTATTTATTATGGATGCTGGGGTTGGAACTCAGGTCCTCATGCTTGCACACAGCAAGTTCTTTATTCTAAGGATAGTAAGTCTGATTGAATGATTAGGGTTGATTCTGGCAGTCTGTAGATTGACTAAGCCTGTCCAGGTGAAAATGTTGACAGGATGAGCTTAGTTTCTGCTTTGTACCAGAATCATGGAAGCAGTCATGTCCCAGAAACTCCCTGAATAGAACAAGAGAGAGATGAGCTTCGATGATCCCTTCAGTCTCCTGCTGCTTTGACCTCACTGCTCTCAGGACAGCTTGAAGGCAGTCATGGCTGAGCAGCCTTCCAGTCCTGGTGACTTCTTGCCCAGTGCAAAGTTCTTAGAGACTGTTCACGTGACAGGACTGTAACTCCAGAGGTCAAAATTCTTCTGAGCTAACTCATTTGTTTTTTTCAGAGTATATACAGTATTTTTCCTAATGGAGAGGCAGGTTTTCTTTGGCTTTGGATATAACAGTTATTTGAATTATCATTGTACGTACTGAGAGATTTGGTAAGAAAAGAAAATCGTTTAGTACAAGTGGAGTAGTTTCTTTGGATTTAGTGAAAACAAGATGGCGTAGGCATTGCTATAAAACAGAGTCCAACATATCTAAACATAGTAAAGGCGATATACAGCAAGCCTATAGCCAACATCAAACTGAACGGAGAGAAACTTAAAGCAATCCCACTGAAATCAGGGACAAGACAAGGCTGCCCACTCTCTCCTTATCTCTTCAACATAGTGCTGGAAGTCCTTGCTAGAGCAATAAGACAGTTGAAGGAGATCAAGGGGATACAGATGGGAAAGGAAGAAGTCAAATTATCACTATTTGCAGATGATATGATAGTATATATGAGTGACCCCAAAAACTCTACCAGGGAACTCCTACAGCTGATAAACACCTTCAGCAAAGTGGCCGGATACAAAATTAACTCAAAAAAATCAGTAGCACTCCTGTATAAAAAAAGATAAAAGGGCTGAGAAAGAAATTAGAGAAACAACACCATTCACAATAGCCACAAATGACATAAAGTACCTTGGTGTAACCCTAACCAAGGAAGTCAAAGACTTGTATGAAAAAAATTTCAAGTCTCTTAAGAAAGAATTAGAGGAAGATATGAGAAGATGGAAAGATCTCCCATGCTCATGGCTTGGCAGGATTAACATAGTAAAAATGGCCATCTTACCAAAGGCAATCTACAGATTTAATGCAATTCCCATCAAATTGCCAACACAATTCTTTACAGACCTGGAAAGAAAAATTCTCAACTTCGTATGGAATAACAAAAAACCGAGAATTGCTAAAACAATCCTCTACAATAAAAGATCCTTTGGAGGTATCTCCATCCCTGATCTCAAGCTGTACTATAGAGCAACAGTTATAAAAACTGCATGGTACTGGCATAGAAACAGAATGGTGGATCAATGGAATCGAACAGAAGACCCAGAAATAAACCCACACACTTATGGACACCTGATCTTTGACAAAGATGCCAAAACCATACAATGGAAAAAAGATAGCATCTTCAACAAATGGTGCTGGTCCAACTGGATGTCTACATGTAGAAAAATGAAAATAGATCCATACTTATCACCCTGCACAAAACTGAAGTCCAAGTGAATCAAAGACCTCAACATAAAACCAGACACATTAAATCGGCTAGAAAAAAAAAGTGGGGAATACCCTAGAACTCATTGGTACAGGAGAAAACTTCCTGAACAGAACAGCAACAGCACAGGTTCTAAGAGCAACAATCAATAAATGGGACCTCATGAAATTGAAAAGCTTCTGTAAAGCAAAGGACACCGTCATCAAAACAAAGCGACTGCCTACAGATTGGGAAAGAATCATCACCAACCCTTTATCTGACAGAGGACTCATATCCAATATATATAAAGAACTAAACAAGCTGAAAAGCAATAAACCAAGTAATCCACTTAAAAAATGGGGAACAGAGCTAAAGAGAGAATTCTCTGTAGAGGAATATTGAATGGCAGAGAAGCACTTAAAGAAGTGCTCAACCTCATTAGCCATTAGGGAAATGCAAATCAAAACAACCCTGAGATTTCACCTTACACCCATCAGAATGGCCAAGATGAAAAACTCAAGGGACAACACATGCTGGAGAGGTTGTGGAGAAAGGGGAACCCTTCTCCACTGCTGGTGGGAATGTAAACTGGTACAACCACTCTGGAAATCAATCTGGCGCTTTCTCAGACAACTAGGAATAGTGCTTCCTCAAGATCCAGCCATACCACTCCTAGGCATATACCCAAAAGAGGCTCAAGTACACAAAAAGGACATTTGCTCAACCATATTTGTAGCAGCTTTATTTGTAATAGCCAGAAGCTGGAAACAACCCAGATGCCCCTCAACTGAAGAATGGATGCAGAAATTGTGGTACATCTATACAATGGAGTATTACTCAGCAATGAAAAATAAGGAAATCATGAAATTTGCAGGTAAATGGTGGGACCTGGAAAGGATCATCCTGAGTGAGTTGTCCCAGAAGCAAAAAGACACGCATGGTATATACTCACTCATATAAACATACAATATAGAATAAACCCACTAAAATCTGTACATCTAAACAAACTAAGCAAAAGAGAGGACCCTAACTAAAATGTTCAATCCCCATCCTGAAAGGCAAAAAGGATAGACATCAGAAGAAAAAGAAAATAGGAAACAACCTAGGAACCTGCTACAGAGGGCCTATGAAAGCCAGAAGAAAACAGGAAACAACCTTGAAACCTGCCACAGAGGGCCTCTGAAAGCTTCTGCAGTATAGACTGTCAAAGCAGAGGCTGAGCCTGATGGCCAACTGATGGGCAGAGTGAATGGAATTCTATGTAAGAAGTGGGAAATAGTAAGAGCTGGAGGGGACAGGAACTCCACAAGGAGAGCAACAGAACAAGATAATTTGAACACAGGGAACTTCCCAGAGACTCATACTCCAACCAAGGACTATTTGTGGAGATGACCTGGAACCCCTGCACAGGTGTAGCCCATGGCAGTTCAGTGTCCAAGTGGGTTACATAGTAATGGGAAGAGGGACTGCCTCTGACATAATCTGATTGGCCTGCTCGTTGATCACTTCCCCCTGAGGGGGGAACAGCCTTATCAGGCCACAGTAGAGGACAATGCAGCCACTTTTGATGAGAACTGATAGACTAAGATCAGAAAGAAGAGGAGAACCTCCCCTATCAGTGGACTTGGGGAGTGGCATGCGTGCAGAAAGGGGAGGGAGGGTGGGATCGGGAGGGGAGGAGGGAGGGGCTTATGTGGGGATACAAAATGAATAAAGTGTAATTAATAAAAAATTAAAAAAATTAACAATTCCAATATCAAAAAAAAACAAAACCAGAGTCCACCAACCTAGAAATGCCGATAATCAATTGTCATCTCATCTAGGGCTATCCAAATGACCTGTATATGCTATCTGCTAGCCACAGCCACCTGGGTGGCCAAGACCATGAAACATGTCTAGTCTTAATACATCTAAAATATACACCTATTTCAAAGGCTTCATTATTAAAAGAGGACCTAAGACATTCTCATTACTGATTTTCATGTTGACGGCATGTTAACGTGATTCTTAGGTATTCAGAATTGGTAAAATTAACTATTAAAATTGATTATACTCATTTTTTAACCTTTTAGCTATGGCAACTAAAGTATTTAATATTCCACGGGTGATTCATATTTTATTTCTGTTGGCCAGTACTGCCATGAATTGTCAGCATTTATTGTGCCTGCTGTTCTTCTGCCCACAGGGATGTTTCTCTTTGATGATAGTAACAGCTGCTGTATATTGAGCATTTACTGTATGCCAGGTCTTTAAATGTGTCCTCTGCACAGATTACAGAAACTCCATGTTGCTTAGTTACTTCTGTGATTGTCCTTCACAGAGGAGGAAATCAAGACACAGAAGGAGCCCAGCGCAGACAGTGTTTGAACCAGTGGCTCCTACTGAGGCCTTCCAAGGCCCTTACTTTCTGAACACGGCCCTAAGATTTCTATTCCTGCTTTGTTTTGCTCACTCACTCTCCAGGCCTCATTTTTTTCCTATTGAGAAGTGGTCTGTCCATCCCTCAGAGTCTTTTAGTTGTGTGTGTGTGTGTGTGTGTGTGTGTGTGCATGCATGTGTATTCCGCCTTGTTCATCCATCTATCTGTTGCCCATCAGTCAGGCATGACAGGTGCCACTGGTTCTCTGACAGGAGAATTTGTCTCCATGAGTGTGTGGAGACCACGCTCCCGAGGGACAATCTGAAGTGTTCTCATTAGGACAAATGCCCAAGCTGAGCACAGTGTATGTACCATGTTCCCAGGCACCCACAGAGCAACAGGCCTCTGCTGAGTGCCGAGGGAACAGTGGAGGACATCTTCGGAACTTATTTTTCCAGGACTAGTACTCATTTGACATTGATGAATTTTATTTCACTGATTGAAATTGTCCCGTTTTTGGTGTTGGTAAAGAGTATCTAGAACTCCATCCAGTACCTAGGAGGCAGAGATAGAAAGACTGAGAATTTGAGGCAAGTTTGGTTTATGTTGTGAGTCCAAGCACAGTGTGGGGTACATAGAAAGCGTTCAGCTAGCAAAAATGTACCCTATTTTTTTTTTCTGAAAATATCTTCTGTCACACAGTTTTGATACCGCTCAGGGATAGCTTACTGTTGAGGAAGCAACTGTGTTTTAAACCTCCCTCAAATCTTCCAATATCTTTTCAAAACTACTTCCTATTCTAAGTATTGTGTTTCTCATTGAGAAACCCAAGTTATACTCTCTCAGAATTCAAAGAATTATTTGTCACCAGTAAAGCAACTTGTAAAAACCTGGGACAAACCAGAATATGCTTGCCCTTTAAGAGTCTTGGGGTTTTCTTTTTTAATTTAATTTTATTTACATATATTTATTTATTACAATTTATTCACTTTATATCTCTGTTGCAGCCCCCTCCTTTGTCTTCTCCCAGTCCCACCCACCCTCTCTCCTCTCCCCCATGCCCTTTTCCTAGTCCCCTGATAGGGGAAGACCTCCTCCCCTTCTATCTGACCCTAGCTTATCAGGTCTCATGGCTGGCTACATCATCTTCCTCTGTGGCTTGGCAAGGCTGCACCCCCCAGGGGGGGTGATCAAAGAGCCAGCCACCGAGTTCATGTCAGAAATAGCCCCTGTACCCCTTACTAGGGAACCAACTTGGAAACAGAGCAGCCAATGGGCTTCCTTTGAACAGGGGAGTCTAGGTCCTCTCCATGTATGGTCCTTGGTTGGAGTATCAGTCTCTGCAGATGTCCCTGGGCCTAGGTATTTTATTTTCAAACTACATGTAATAAGGGGTTAATACTGGAAAATGTGGTCAATACTTACAACTTCGCAATATAACAAGGCATTGATTGAAAGACAGGCAAATACATTGAACAGATACTTCTCTAGGGAAGACATGCAATTAGTAACAAGCGTATGAAAAGATTTTCAGTATCACTGATAACTAGATAAATTTAAATGCAAATGATAACAAAGCTTATATTTATTTGGATGGCTTCATAAAATGAAAATCCAAGCGGCCAAAAGTAGCAAATACTAATAGCACAGATTTGCAGAAATTGGAGCCATGTGCTGTAGGCAGAAATGGTGCAGTTTCTAGGGAAAACAAGAAATTCAAAAGAGAGCCACATATGATCCGGCAATCCCAGTTTTCGTTATGCGTTCTTAAAGAGACACAGGCAGGGTCTTGAAGACATAAGCATGAATCCATATTTCAGCATCATTCATAATAGCCAAGAGCCAGGAGCAACTGAAACAGCCATCAATAGGTGAGTGGATAAAGAAAGAACAGTTTTTTTTTCTTTCTTGTCACTCAAAGAAAAATTTTATTGATTAAATTTATTTAATATTTTCATGCATGAATATAGTGCATTCTATTCACTCCATCCCCCATCCTCTCATATCTCCCCCCTCCTTTATGTCCCTCCCCCTTTCTGTTCAGGTTTCTTTCCCTCATCCATGACTTTTTATTTTGTCTTGTGTCCCTCTGATTTTTAACCACAACAGTTTGGAAACAGATGTTACATACATGTAAGAAGAAGGGAATTCTGACTGTGTGGATGAACTCTGAGGCCATTATTTTGAAGAAAATAAACAACTTATAAAATGACGTAGCCTGAATGAGTCTGCTTACAGGAGCATATTACTGTGGCCAGATCCCCGACTCACACAACTGGAGGGAGGAAGCATTTTCAGGTTCCTCTGCCAACTCAGGAAGAACCGACTCCCATTGGACTGTGGCTGCACTGGCTTCTGAACCCTTGGTTGACTGAGCCTGGAATTATGCTTCTTTAAGAAGTTCTTTGCTGGAGGAATATTTCAGGGACACTCTCTTTTTAAAGGAAGCACTGTCCAATGAGTTTATGGCTTAACAGTCTGGTTTATAGTTTAACCTACACAATGATGAGTAGGGTCTCCCTAATTCCTGAAGTACAGTCAAAGTGTCTTTTTTATTATCCTAATACAGACTACTTGTTTTATTAGTGACACCAATTTATTTTATTCCCATGGCTTCTCTAGCCTCAACATTAGGTGGGCCCACACTCCTTCGCCAAACATTTTCATGTCTTTATGTTCTTATTCTCCCCGAAAAACCTGGCTAAAAGCACACAGCAATAACTATGCCACACCCTGAATGCTATTCATTAGGTCATTAAGTTTGGATTCAATCTTACTCAGATTTTCAAGATGTGGAGAAACTGTAGTTTTTTTTTTTTTTTTTGGGTGTGTGTATGTGTGGGTGTCAACTTTTAATATAAATGGACTTTAGTCCATTCTCTAGATGCACTCACTCCCTTCTGAAACCTCATGGACGCTGTCTTTATTATGTGTAGTTCTGTTGGCATTCTGGTCTTATGCATTCACAATGGAACCACTTGTTAAGGCCCCACTCAAGCTGGGGCGTCCCAAGCCCTCATCCCCGAATCCCACAGCAGTTCTAAAGACACAAACATCACAAAGTTGTGTTTAGTTGCTCATTTCTATGTACAAAATTTCTGTATCAGTTAAATTCTTTTTTTTTTTTTTTTTTTGGTCACTGGGACAAAAATCTAACCACAACAATGTAAGGGAGGCAGGGCTTATTTTGACTGACCATTTCTCACGTTTTAATTCACTGTGACAAGGAAAATATGGCAGAACAATTAACTCACGGTGGTGGGAACATGTGTTGAAATCTGTTCACATCCAGGAAGCTGAAAACAAGACAGGAAGTAGGGGCTCTGTAACCTTCAAAGGTGTCCTCCAGTGACCTACTTCTGCCAGCTAGTCCCTGCTTTCTAAAAAGTTCTGCAGCTTTCCCAAGTAACACCACTATTGTGGGAATAAACATTTAAAACACTAGCCTATGGGGGACATTTCAGATGTAAAAACACACAAGGAGAGTTCTGTAATAGAGAAAATAATAAAAACAGAAGATAGGTTTGTGATTGCTGCCACTGGGAGGAGGAGGAACGGGGCATGCTATTAAATAGCACGTTCATGCTGCAGAAGCAGAACTCTGCGCGGTGGTAGTTTGTGAATAACAGACATTTATTTCTCACAGTCTTACAGGCTGAGGAGTCCAAGGTCAAGTTTCCTAGCAATAGAATCATACGTGGCCTCCAAGATGGTATGAAAAAGATGGTATTGATGGAAAGCACGCACACACACACACACACACACACACACGCACGCACGCACACACACACACACACACACACGCACACAATGCTGTGTTTTCACGTAACAAATGATAAGTAGTCCTGCTTAGGTCTCCACAGTCCCTAAGGTCATTGGCCCTCATGACTTAGTCACTTCCTCACCTCTTGATATTTACAGGTTAGTAAATTAGGTATCTCCAGACAGATTTGAGGGACATGTACATTCAAACCATAGCAAGTGGGTATATAGCAATTCAGTTTTGCAAAATGAAAACTTTTGATAGATATTTTTGTGTAACAGTTAGCTCTATAGGATTGTTTATTTCAAAATGGCCTGGGTCCTGGCTTGGTTTTGTTTTTGAGATGCAGGGTGGTTTGGAGCCAGATGCTTAGTCTCTCCAGGCTCCACACAACGAAGGAAAAGGGAGTAGGTAAAAATGCTTTTGCCATCACATGGGATTTGTGAAGCCGTTCTGCTATTTTCGGCAGTCAAAGACTTCATGGCATGTTCACTAAATGGGAGGAGAGTCTCACCTGCATGTGAGGGTGTGTTCATGGGGCCAGGGACTCATTCTAAGTATAGTCTAGCTTTGTAAAATAATTCTCATCTTTATTTTGAGGGGGTTTTGTTGATAATTAAAGGATAGACTACATTTAACACTGGTACAAAATAAAATGATTATCTGATTTTAGTACCCTTAATCAAAATGTCAACTTCCCAAGCCTGATTTTTTTTTTTAAACTTTACACAAAGTTCTAGACTTTGTAATGTAGAAAATAATAACAGAAGGATTATTTTTTTCCTGGATTGAAAATCTTCTTTCTTTTTGATTAAAATAAAAAGTCACCAATGTTTGTCCTAGAGTGGTTTGCTTTCTTTGTGGCTGACTTTCAAGAGGGTTATTAGGAGTATCTTCCTATATGTATGAAAGTCAAAAGCACCATGGCCAGGAGAGTTGCCTGAACAACCTTGAGTCATGGTGTAGACTGCCTTTTTTGCTTTAGGTTTTTTTTCCTAACCTTGAAGAGAAGGCTTTATAACCAGGAGCAGTGAGAGTAAATGTCACTAGGAGCAACCTAGTACAAAATGCTGTGTGTGTGGACCCATGGGAGATTTCTATGACTTCTAAGTGCTGGCCTGTCTCAGAGCTGGATTTTCCCTTGTACGGATGTGTCCATCTGTCCCCTTGGTTAAGCTCATCCCTTCCCCTTCCTCTCTTTGTATACATATTGAAACGTCCTAGGTGGCAACTGTGGGCTGTCATACACACTTCGGAGTCCATTGCTCCCTTATACCACTAGTTACAGGAGGCTCTTTGTTTACTTGAATCTTGAGGTTCATCATCAGGCTCCAGGATAGCTAGACATGGCTATTTTTCGAGTCCACATGCATTCACCAGTACTAGTGTCAGAATTAGGTTAAGGATATGACAAGGAGTTCTCATTCTACAGGGAGGAAACAGGAACAGTTGGGCATGGTCCCCTACAAGCTAGAGTGGCTAGCCAGCTGCCTGCAGTGACTCCCTGAACACAGATTGATACATAGCCTTTTGAACTCTACGATAACGCTTCAGCTCCTGCCGCCTGTCCCAGAGAGAGCTGGAAAGGTGAAGTTGCAGTTTGGAAATTGTGTGCACCCGAGATCTGAGACTTTCCATGATCAGTTCAGATCACGTAGAACCATCAGGGCAATACCAGCTGTTCTCAAGCCCTGGGTTATGACTAGGATGGAGAATCAGCCAGAGTGTGACTGATTAAAGATTCAGGACAACAGATGAAAGTCTTCTAAAGATCCAGGACAACAGATGAAAGTCTTCCTACCACTGAACCCCTGACATACCTGCTACTGTAATCTTACTTAGGAAATGAATTTAGGAGACCAGTAGGCTTAGCCAGACATGGCAGCTCATGACTTCAATCACGGCATTTCAGACCCTGAAGCAGGAAGATCACCAGTTCAGCATTGGCTTTGGCTATATAGTCAGACCTTGTCTCAAAAAACAAGTCACAAACCAAAACAGCTCAGTCATCTTTTAGACTTGGATCTTGTTTATCATTATAAAGCGACTCAAGAACTCATGAATATCCATGTCCTGCGTTCTTGATAGATTTGAAGACTTAGTTTCTGTTTTGAAGAGGAAAAGATTGTAAATAGATAGCAATCTCCAGACACCATGCTTCCCAGTTTTCCTAGATACTCAGAAACAGGTGGACTGGGATCATGTCCCCAGCCATGGTGTGCACACATGCCCCCGGTCTCCCCTGAAAGCTGGACGTCTGTGGCAGGCTTGAGCAAGTAGGTCACCTGAGTGGGCCCAGATGCCCTGGACACATGGGCAGGCTGAGTTTTTAGATCATGCCATCTATCCCAGCTGTCTAAGTCTTGTCCAAATCATGCCATAGAGTCTTGTATTTCAAATGCGTTCAGGCTGGAGCTGCAATCCTGAGGTTCATGAAGCAAAGAACCACCTCTTTGTACCCTAGTCTCCTCTCTTGTGATGTAATCCTGGAAGCATCTGTCTGCCTCAGGCTGTTACTGTAAGAGGAGTCAAGACATTGGTGAGTGGGTTTGGAGAATTCTGTCTCTCTAGGCATTTCCTATTGCTGCTGTTCCTGTGACCTCCAAGAACAGCTGGCTCCAAACTTCCTGTGTCAAAGAGCTGTAGTGCTTTCTGAAAAGACCACCCTCTGCTTACCCACCCAGCCCCTGGGAGGGCAGATTAAAGTTGTTGTGACTGCAAAGCCAGCCGATAAGGGCTGTAATATAGTAAATTATCACTTGTTTTGCAGTCTTGACGAGAAAAATAAATGCAATTACACTCATGAATGTTGAAAAATGAAGCAAAGCAATGTGGATCGGCACATTTGAGGTGCTTTTCCAAATGAAAAGCTGCCTACAATGAATGCTAATGGGCTCCCTCCCTCCTGCTCCCTGGCATATGGTACAGCGTGATCTTTCTGAATTAAGAGAGCAGCTGTGCCGAGGGCCTGGCCATGGGAGCAGTAGCCTTGAACAGCCCCCATGATAGGAGCCTCAGCAAGCAGAACTCAACTTTCTTCCTCTCCTAAGTATCCAGGATGGGCCCAGTTTCCTAAAGAAGGTACTGAAATGTCTTTGTTGCTGTCTCTATGCTTCAGGATCCTTAAACGCATTCTGAGGTTTGCTCTGAATGGTGAGCACTTATTGAACACCAACTGTATGCCTAACGTTGTGCTGGAAGTGAGAGAGATAAATCTCAGGCATCCTTTCCCTGCTAGTCATGCAAGACTTTGCCACCAAGCCTGAAGGTGGCAACATCTAGCTTCGTGTTGTCATGAAAGTGGCCACCAGCACTTAAAATCTGGCTAGTCCAAATGAGATGTGCTTGAAGCATAAAGTACATACCGGAGCACAAAGATTTAGTACAAAAAAAATGGTCAAATATGCAGGAAGGTGTACCGGATATATGCCAGCAGCATACTAGTTTGTATAAGGGACTGGGCACCAGAGATTTTTATTGTCTGCATTGGCTTCTGGTTACTGATGAGCTAAGTAAAATATCATAAAACTAACTTTACTTTTTTTTCTTATTAAAATATGGCTGATAAAAATCTTGAAGGTCAAATGTGGTTTACAGTTACGTCTGTTGAACAATGTGGATCTCGCTCTGCTTTCCGTTACCCATACATTTTGGCACATGCTCCCTGTAGTGGACACCCTGTTAGACCTTCAGCCATGCCTGCTGTCTGCTGTCTCAGGATTTTTTTTTTTAACTTCACTGTCATCTTCTGTGAGACATAGTCTCTGACTGTCCTTTGAGCATATGAATTCTCTGGTTTTCAAACAATCTTTCTAGTCCATATCATAATGCTTATTTTGTATATTTATTTGTTACAGTATCTGCTTTCCCTAAGAGAACAGAAGGATGGATGGGTGGCTTTCCTGTTGTATTTTGTGTTGTTTTCAAGTGTGTGTGTGTGTGTGTGTGTGTGTGTGTGTGTGTGTTTGTACACATATTCATATGTCTGCACCAAGTGTTTGGAGGTCAGAGGTCAACCTTGGGTGTCATTCTTCAGGTACAATCCACCTGGAGTTCTTGAGACCAAGGTTTTCACTGGAACCTGGGGGCTCACCAAGAAGGTGAGGCTGCCCAGCTGGCCAGTGAACCCCAGAGATCTACCCATCTTTACTCCCAATTGCTGGGATTACAAGTGCGTGCCACTGTGCCTGACTTTTTGCTTAGGTACTAAGTATTGAACTCAGGTCCTTAGGGTTTCATAGTAAATACTTTATCAACCGAGCTATCTTCCTAATCCGTTGATTTCAGTTCTGATCTCCATGTTACTGTAGCAACTGACACACACATAGTAGGTACTCAAATCGTTTTCTTAAATGGATGCATGAGCAGTTAAATGCTGCATTCATATAACAAAGAAAAAAACATTTTGGTTATTTTTATATTGTTGATATTTGAAATAGAGTCAACAAATGGGTCTTACTCTATTAATCAAGGAAAGTCTGAGTGAAAAGGGTGAGACTGACAAATGATGTAAATGGAGTGTAATTAATTTGGTAGAATCAGGACTGTGTGAATTAACAAGGAAGCTAACTATACCTGGCTGAACTCAGTCAAGAGTCTAAGGGGCAAGGGTGGGGGGGCATTAGGGGACTATTTGGACTATAGAGAATACAGCTACAGGAGCCAGGGTAGCTGGTGCAGGATGCCTGGAAATGAGGAGGTTGTCCTTTTAAGTACAGAGTATTCTAGAGACTCTCTCTGGATCAATGAGCAGGGACACTGGTGTGGAGGATGCTGGTGAGAGAACAGAGAGAAACTGTCATCCTGTAAAGATTTAAAAAGCTCTCTCCTTTAATGTGATGGAATGTGTCTATTCCAAACCAACAACCCATATCCTAAAAGTAGGATGCTTATGAGCATTAACATTATTTAACATTCATGAAGGGATTTCTGGCCGTTGAATAGAAAGTGTAATTACGGGGGACATAAAGTTGTTATTTGCAGAGAATATTATTATTCACCAAAAAAACTCAAGAGAAATAAGTGAAAAACTAGTACAACCCAATAAAAGAGACCAACAGAGCAGCTAGTCAGGGAATAATCATATAAAAATTAACAATTTCCTCCACTTTGGTAATAACCAGTTATAAAAATAATATAAAATGATTAATTTTGCTAAGGCATCAAAAGTATAGAAAGATAAGGAAACTCAAGAACTATGCTGGGACTTTCAAAGGAAGCTGAAGAGCAAAATGGGGGAAAACAAATGAAGACATGGGTGTGTATCATTTCTTAACCAAGACTTCCTATTTTAAATTGTGAGGGTTTAGGTTTTATTTAAACTGTGTTCCAGTAGCAATTAATGACCATCCATTACTCAGAGTTACGAACGGATTGTTTAGTTTATCTAGAAAAAAAATCAATACAGATGAACAGACACATGTTGGGAGACAACTGTGGAGGAAGAGCCCTACTTCCAGGAGATCAGCCAAGCAGAATCTGTTCCACAAAAAGACATGTGTACACTCATATGACTGTGTGTATGTGAGCATGTACCTTGAACACTTCCAATAAGTGAGATAAATCAGGATGAAAAGTCATCTACAGCGAGGTATGTGGTTAGCTGGGATAGATTTTTAACATTTGCTATCAAACTATATCCCAGATGAATGGAATACGTAGTACTTAAATGTAAAAATATATGTCTCTATGGCATGGGATGCATAAGTGAATGTTTAAATAGTTTTAATATTAAGGCAGTTTTCTGAGGAAAACAAAAAGCAGCAATAATTACAAATATTTACCTCTAAAAATGTAAACACGATGAAAAGACCAATATCAAAATGAGCCTTGACGTGCATGCACGCCCCCCCCACCAGTTATGCAAAACAAATGATTGATACCATGAATATGAGAAAAGCTTCTACAAATCAATAAAAGAAAGACAAATGATCCATTAGACAAATTTTGTGTTTGTGAGACTTCTGAGAAATACTGTCAGTATAAAACACATTGGTATAATACTTAAAGAGGACAATTTAATGTCTGTCAGAAACATGAGCTATGTATATCTTTGGCCCCCAAATTTATCCTTGAAACTGTATTGCAAGGAAATAATCAAAGATAAGTATAAAGTGACAAGTTCTGGGTGTATGACCTTCACTTCCCAGAATTCTGCTTTAGCCATTGTACTACAGAATAAATCACCTTGCTTCCCAGGATGGCTGTGTGGCTTCTCTTGGATAGTTTGCATGTGAAGTCCTGGGAGAATGGTACTGTCTATTCTTGATTTATCTGGGGTTCCCATATCTTCACTTTCCTTCTCTGCTCTGAGTCTCGTGGGTACAACTGAAGCACCTTCCCCTACATTTCAGCTCCAGGAGGGCCAAAGGCAAAGGCCCTAAACCTATATTCAAGGTTAGTGGTACTTTCTCAAAGGGTAGATGTTTAGTTTGGCATGACATACACTTAGTAAGTGCCAATGGCATGCAGGCCAGCACTTGGGCTGGGTATTGGTGAAAAGGCTCTCCGCTTGAGTACATGATAGTGAAGGTCCAGTGAGTCTGGTGCTCCACAAGGCCTTGACTTTGGCCCTTGTCTTGTCCAGCCTAATTTTCCCAAGAATTCCTCTAGGACCCAGGTTAATTTACTGAGACTTCCTCCAATGCCTGCCAGTTGATTCTAGATTGTACCAAGTTGACAATTAAAACTAACCATCATAGGCTATAATAAAAAAATGCAATAAGGTGGGTAGCTTTTGTAAACAACAATTAATTTATTTCCTTTGTAGGCTAAGCAACCCAAGATGAAGTTTCTGTGTTCTGAGGGCTCTCTTCTTGTCGATGGAGCTTTGGAGGTTGTCTAAGTTAGGGTTACCATTGCTACGATGAGACACCATGGCGTAAAGCAAGCTGGGAAGGAAAGGGTTTATTTGGCTCAACACATCCACATCTATAGTCCATTGCTATGAAACTGGAACCAGCTGGGAATCTGAAGGAAGGAGCTGAGGCAGAGGCAATGAAGGGGTATTGCTTACTGGCTTGCTCATCATGCTTGCTCAGTCTGCTTTCTTTTAGAACCCATGACCACCAGCCCAAATGGCCCTACTCACAATGGACTAGACTGTCCCAAATCAATCATCAATTAAATAAATGCCCTCAGGCTTGCCGATATCCCAATCTAATGGAGGCGTTTTCTCAACTGGGGTTTCCTCCTCTCGGTCACTCTAGCCTGTGTCAAGTTGGCTTAACATTAGCCAGGGCAGAGCTTTGTCTTCATGTAGTAAAAGGGGCAAAGTAGTCTTCTGGGGTCTCCCTCATCATTTCACTAATGGGGATTCTGCCCCCAAGACATAATCACCTCCCAGTGGTCTCATCTCTTAATGTTGTCATACTGGGGTCTAGGATTTCCACAAAAGAATTTTGGGAGCGCATTAATAACTAGACAGTCTATCTGACCACCACAGCTGACATTTAGCCAGAAGCCTGCTAAGTTAATTCATTAAGTGTCCTATTGCTGCTCCTGGTAGTAGTTCTCTCTCTCTCTTCAATGCGCTTTTTACCCTAGCTCTGTTTCCCATTGCAACAGTTTTTAATAAAATATTTGCTAACATTAAACCACGACAAGTATCCATGCCATGACAAGTCCCAGACTGCCCTATCGGAGCTTTAGATCTAAAGTTAGGCAGCCCCACAATCAGCTCTTTAGAAGAACATACTCATTCATTGATTCAACAGATATATAATGAAGATTTATAATATGTTATACTATACCAGATGATACTGGGAATGCAATTGATAGTAAATAAGATGCCCCCTACAGACCCACACAAAGTACAGTGGGGAGCAGAGGAGGGGCCTCCTAATCTCTGGTGTTCTACAGGAGATGGGGTCCCAAGTCAAGAAGAAACTTGCTGCAAGAGATGAAATTTCAGTTACATCTATAGTGAGTTCAACTGTCACTTATGGGCCACAACACTTTATGGTTTCAGAGCCCTTGTAAGCACATTTGTGAGTAAGTACGATGCTGGATGGCACAGGAATCAGCCTATGGGGGAAGAAGACAGCTAAGGTTCCCAGAGGCAGCCCAGCAGGGAGGAGACACGGACAGGGAGATTATCCTAATAGGATTTCACAAAGACCACTTAGCAGCCGCTGAGCTTGGGGGAAAGTAGTTATGAGCTGAGGGTGGAGAAAAAGCCAAGAATCTGGCAACTCGGCGAAAGCTTGGAGAGAAAAGCTGACAGCCAACAGACAGAACAAGATGATGCTTGCAAAAAGGTAAAAAAAATAGATTGGAGGGGGTTACTCTCAGAGATATGGATAGAAACGGAAGCGCATTAATGTAAGTGGAGGACGCGCATTAAGATAATTCCAGCACTAAGATGAAGCAGGGCCAAGATATATATATATAAAATAGCACTTCACACTGTCAGAGAACTCACGAAAACAGATGTGGGTGGCGGAGGGTCAGGATTGACGTGGAATGAAAAGTGTGGACACAAAACATGCACAGAAATAGGGATGCTACCTCTAGCCCTACCTCTGTAAGAAAGAGACAGGCAAACAGGGCCTCCAATAAATGAGACTTTCTCATCAAAGCCACACAACAGAATAATAAGGAGAGTAAAGCTCTGTGTGTTGCTGATGGGTTTGCAAACACGATGTAGCCACCATGGAAAACAGTTGGCAGCCCCTCAAAAAAAATGAACCATAAAGTTTCACTTGTGGGCATGTACCCCATAGAACAGAAACAGTCATGCAAAATTGACTCCGTGGGATCTGTGACTACTAGTTAGTGATCATCCTTCCAGAGCAGCTGGCATCTTCCCTTCCATTCTCTCCAGCCCTTCTCTCCTCCCTCTTGGTTCATACACACATGTGAATGAACACAGGGCTTTGATTTCAATTGTCAGTTACCCATGGCCACTAGATGAGAGCCTTTACAAAGCCGACAGTAGGTCAAGCTTCCAGATACCTTGCCAAGACATCTTTAGGGTTTCAGATCGGATATCCATCAAAGGAATAAGCTTTCCCTACCTGTAGACATGAAGATAATGCGTTCCCAACGTAGAAACATTGTTCTCACCATATATCACTTATTCCGTAAAGCTTATGGTCTCTTTCATTTTCTCAGTGTTGTAAAGGAGTTGTCTGTTTCTGTTTCCTGGAGTACCTCTTCTTCCATAGGAATTAAAAAAAAAAGACATTTGCCTGACACACCTGCTTTGAAGGCATTCAATGTTTAACTAATTAATATGAAGTACTTTAATTATTTTCCCTTTATTTGACTGTTGTGTCAATGAGTGTGTGTGTGTGTGTGTGTGTGTGTGTGGGTGCAATCACATGACAGTGCCATTTGACCCAAATTGGATAGATTTGAATTTTCTCTTTCTCTGTTTTAAGATTTACTTTTACTTTTGTGTGTATATATGTATGTTTGTTTGTGTGTATGCCACATGTGTGCTGGTACCTGATGTGGCATGTCTAATCTTTTGGCACCAGAGTTGTATGTAGTTGTGGGCTGCCCGATGTAGGTGCTGGGAACTTAATTTGGATCCTTTGGAAGGCAGGAGGCAGTCTTAGCCATTGAGCCATCTTTCCAGCCCCTGTGCTAAATTCTCTTTTGCTAGGATTCTTAGTTTATTTGAGCACTATCTGCCTCCCCTTTTAGGAGAGGGGAAGCCTCTGGAGGCTTGTATATGGAACTATCAGATACAGTTAGACAATGGGAACTTTGTCTCTAGTCTCTATGTCTAACTATATCTGATAATTGTCAGTAAGATCATTTCTGCTGACTTGGCAGTGGGAAAACTTTCAGGGGTTTGGGGCTACCTTCTAGAGCTTCCTCGTGTTTCCCTAGAATCCATAGAGTCACTCCTCTAAGAGCAGGTCCTTCAGCAGGGTGGGGTGGTACATGCCTTGCCTTTAATCCCCAGCACTCAGGAGGCAGAGGCAGAGGCAGGAGCAGGTGGATCTCTGTGAGTTTGACGGCAGTCTGATCTACAAAAGCGAGTCCAGTAAGTCCAGAGTCCAGGACAAGGCTACACAGAGAAACCCTAGCTTAAAAAAAAAAGAAAAAAAGAAAAGAAAAAAGAAAAGAAAAAGAAAAAAAGAAAACAAACAAACAAAAAACAAAAACAAAAAACAAAAGAAAGGAAGGGAGGAGACATCTTTCTGTTTCACAGTATTTCGGTCTTTAGTTTACCAGACATATTCATTGTCTTTGCCTATCCCGTGTTTCCTGTGAGTCATCATTATTCCTTCATTATAAGGAGTTCTATGGAGGAATTTAGGGCAAGATGTCCAGCCGGAGTGGGGGCAAACACTCTCCAGCCACAGTGGGGTAAACACTCTCGAGGTGGCTCATGTCTTCCCTGGGGTTTGAGGACAAATTTTCAATTTGTTTCCTTCAAGTCAGGAACTTCTGCATTTAGTTTCAAACAGTGCTATCCCATCTGGAAGCAGAAGTTAGACATCGATTCGTCTTGACCCAGATGGCCTTAGAAATCTTTGATGACATGAGGTTGAGGTGCTTTCTGTGTTTCAGGATCGATCGAGTTTTCTTGGTCCTTTGAACTTCTTGTTTAGGCCATTCAGCTCTGGAGTGGAAGCCCTGTGAAATGGCAAGCCAGCCGCCATATTTTCTGGAAGACTTGGCATCCTCTCCACTATTCCCTTGCTGGGTGATTATAATAAATACACTCCGGCACAGCCAGTGTGACACACCCTTATTGCAAAGGGTTTTCAATGACCGTATTTGCTGAAATGGCCTATTTATATGTCAGATGCATTATCGGATAAGTGCTTTTGTAAGAACAGGACAACAAACAAAAGAGCCAGGTCCAGGCTGTCAAAAGAAACTGCAGGGCCTCCCCTGCCCGCCTCCACACCCATTGCCCCACGTGTCCATAGAAAGTTGTTACAGAGGGGCTCCGTGGTGAAAGGATTTTAACCGGGCAGTGGTTTTCAGAGGACTGTTTTCTTGTTTGCACTTCAAGATCTTAATTTTATTGATGCTATTGCTGCTGCTGTTGGACCTAGCATCATGGATCTAATTTAATTTAATTTGCTTCCTTGCAGAGAAGGTGATCCTTGCCCAGCTGCTGCTCTGAGCAGAGAGGGAGCAAGCAAGCATGGAGATAAAGGCTGAACCTTATCAGACCTCTCCAAGGTTTATGTTAATGAGCAAATAGAGAGTTTGGGAACCTTCTTCTCCCGGTGATTGCTTTCACTACCATGCTGCTTTTTAAGCAACAAGGCATCTTGTGCCTCCCTGTCTGCTGGGCTGTGAGGAACAGGGGGAGGTGGGATTATGTGGGTAGTGGCTTCTGCCGCTTCCAGGTGCCATGCTAAGATGAGTGTAAGACACATGGCAGTTGTTTTTCTTCCCCATCCATTCTGTCGCCGTGTGCCTAGGGAAGGTTTTGGGGGAGAATTATGATGTGCGGCAGGTATGGTTAGGTAATCCTGCCCTAAGCCCAGTTTATATGACTTCAGTTGTTTATTTCTTTGGAGGAATTCTTCAAGCTTTCTGAGATGGCTTCCTTAAGTCATTTATCAAGAGAGCCAGTGCCTCCGGGAGAGGCTGCCCCACTCTTGTCGGCATTCTCAGCAGCTTCTGGATTGTAGGATCAAACACTTTCCACATTTAAATTTATTTCGAAATGGGGGTGTGTACAAGTGCATATGGAAGCCAGAGATCAACCTCAGTGTTCCTCCTCAGGAGTTTTCAATCTTTTATTATTATTATTATTATTATTATTATTATTATTATTATTATTATT